>NC_056750.1:133067359-133367359 GCF_019279795.1 Protopterus annectens
TCTTCCTGATGGAAAGGATAGTACATATACAATCAGTTGGGGTTTATGGCCATTACTATGTCACCAGGCATGTATTTGTAATGCTGTCATGCAAGACACCGACATAACACAGTGACTGTTTGAGTGCTCACAAGTAGCAGGCAGCAGCCAACATTGTTAGCCACAGTCAGTCAGTACCTATGTGTACTGTGGTGACATGCAGTTCAAGCAGTAGATGACCTGGGGCTGTGCCCTGTTGAGCACTGCTGCTTATAGAACAGCTATTGGAGTCGGATGTCCCTATATTGCGTATGTCTGCCATCAATGGGCCATGTAGTGACCCCTACACTGCCAGTAACATGGATGTCTCAGTGGGTGCTTTGTACATGTTGCCTAAACAGGCAGTATAGTGAGACGGCTTGGCTGAGTCTGGGTGTTGTACTCCCTGATGTACCCTAACCCATATCTCTGCTGACTGCTACAACAAGGTTTATTGGAATATTAGGCCAGCAGGGCATGCTGCCAACTGTGCACACCAAGTACAGACTGGCATGTCAGCTGGTGTATACGCAAGTGTCTGAGAGTCAAACCCTGGCAATATACCATCAGGAGACCTATGCTGCACTAACACCACTCACCAGTGGGGTTCACCATCTGCTATTAATGCTGTACCCTTCTAGGAATTCCCTTTCTGCAGTCACAGCCACTGTCAGTGACCTCTGAGTGGTACATTAGCAGGTGGTTGCATATTACTAGCCATCACTGACACCCAAACAGACCCAACAGACAGGCCAACCACTCCAGATTACTATCCTGTGGGATATCATCCACCACAGTACAATAATGTATTGTCTGCACACTGCATACACTGGATCCATGACACATGAAGGTATGGACACACAATGATGTAACCTTTGATGGGCATTGTTTATGGGGATGTAGAGAAACATTCACCATTGTGCCACCAATACTGACAGGTTACTTATGGATGTAAATGTCAGACTGTCAATGCCATATTGAATGTGGTGGCCAGCAATCCATTATTGTGTGCAGTGGCACCCTTGCCATATCACCACACAGGCATAATGTACAACTGTAGCAGCCACACAGGTGCCATGGTACAGCAATACACAGTGAAGGTAACATGTTCTATGGTGTCTGTGTCATGACCATACAAATGTAGTCCATCCACTAATTACTATGATAGGGAGGTGTATGTCCCCATACAGGAAGGTGACAGATCCCACTGTGTACCACCCACATTGCCATGACAGGAGTGACACATGTCCCAAGGGTGCTAAATGCCTACAACATTATGTTAGACATAGTGCATACTGAGGAGAATGCTATATGACATAGACAGTACACCCTGCATAACACAGTCCTCCACATGCATGTAAAGCACACATGTGCTGTCATACATATCATGTGCAGGTTACACAATGAGATGCAGGACATGACAATCATAACTGATGTCTGCCACCTGCCTGAACCAGACACAGAATATTGGTAGATGTGTCAACTCCATCATCGCACCTTGTAGATTTGTAGGTGCAGAAAACCCAGGTGACACATATCAAGGGTAACAGACCTTATCACAAAATATGAATGCATGATTATGCTGACAGCCCACATTGTCCGTGTTATACTGTTATAATTATATGCACCTAGGCAGCTACGCATGTATACTGCCATACCTCTCTGATATCATATTTCTGCTGTGCTGCCATGCCATTCTGTGCCACTGTATTGCTGCCATGTGTCCACAGTTTATCCCCTTAAAATCCTGGAATAGAAACATACACAGATCCATGAGACACATATCATTCTGTAACATGATCTTTCATTATTTCACTTTTGAAAGTCCCTGGCTGCTGTCCGCTCTTGCCCCAGCATCTTTGCCTCTGTACCTAGCTCAACATTGTCCTGATCCTGATATAGCCACAACCTACCCGGTGATAAAAGATCCCTATCCAAATTCCAGTGGCCTCATCTACCTACCTCTTATACTCTGAACCCTCTATCAAGGAAGGAAGAAATACCCAGCTCAGCATTGTCCTGAACCTGATATAGCCACAACCTACCCGGTGATAAAAGAATCCTATCCAAATTCCAGTGGCCTCATCTACCTGCCTCTTATACTCTGAACCCTCTATCAAGGAAGGAAGAAAGTATGTTATGGACTAAGTCCCACTTGTAAAGCAAGCCTCTGTCTACTGTTTGCATCAGGGCTCCAAAGTTCGCTACGAGCTTGAGTAACCAGCAGCCTTTACACCTCCTTTCTATCTACCCAACAGCCAACACACCTCTTCCACTTACAATAACCCTCTCTTACTAAATATCTCATCTTCCACAGTTCTTCACCAGTTAGCTCCCTCACACACTTACCTACAATACTAGATTTTCCCACTAGGTGGCACCCTTATCCTATCCATTATTCATTGCCTCTCTCTCTCTGTTTTACCTCTGTAATTTCACTATATTTCTTAAGTACTTGACCTGCTCCTCTTCTTACTCACCTTGTGCTTAAACAGTATTTACCCTCCTGTATCTTATTTTCGTTAGACACCTGTATTATCTCAGACCTTTCCCACTCATGTCCTACCTTACTAACCTTTAGCTACCTGCATTGCTGATAGTTTCTTCTCTAGCTTTTCCTTCAATTGTCTCTTTCTATTGAGCTCTCATCTTGACATTGCTATTGTACTTCTCTTTATTCCCTATCCAGTCCTATTTCTCCTGCCTTACTTACCTTCTGTACCTCCAGTTTTTGGGATAGCCAATAACCTCTCCAGGAGTGGCTTGTCACTAGCCCCACCCAGCTGCATCGGTTGCACACCTTTCTCCCTTTCCTTGCTGCCACTAGTCCTCTGGAAAGTTATTTATACCTCTTGTACTGTGAGGCACCATCTTTCATTATTTCACTTTTGAAAGTCCCTTGCTGCTGTCCGCTCTTGCCCCAGCGTCTTTGCCTCTGGTAAGTAGAGTCAGTGGTTTCATTATCTGGTATACTATGGATGTATGCATTGTGAATTGAATGCTTGTCTAATTGCTGCAGTGTTTATTGTGAACTGAATGTTTTAGTCATATTACACTCTGCTACTGCTTTTGTGTTTGTAGATAAAGGGTTGTTCTCTCGCTCTGCAACGGTTATTAATACTTTGCCTTGTTGTTACTGTTTCTCTTATAATAAAATGGTAAAGTAATATGTCAATTATGTATTTTTAACATACGTATGTATTTATAGACCAAACATATATTAAAGTAGGCATTTTTAGAACTCACTTTATGTAAGTTATGTTTTAAGGACAAGGGAATGGTTTGTTATTTTGTTGTTCCTTGCAAAATCTTTGCATGGCCAATAGATGGTGCTAAACGGATTAGTTTTTGCAGAAGTATTTCTTTCATCAAAGGAAAGTTTCATTTCATTTTTTACTTATTTAGTATTTTTTAATTCATTCATGCATTTTACCAAAATTGAACACAGTTTTAAAAGTGAATGGTTATTTATAATAAGATTATGTGATTTAGTAAAGTATTGGCACAGACCCAGCCACTGGGGATGCACAAGCCAGTGCATTTCTTTGTGCCGGTCCCAAGCCCGGATAAATGGGGAGGGTTGCGTCAGGAAGGGCATTCGGCGTAAAAGCTCTGCCAAGTTTAATGATGCGGAGAAAATTTCATAATTACATGAATAAGGTGGAGGTGGGATTACCTCAAGGATCAGCTCTGAGCCCTTTCTTATTTGCAGTGGTGATGGACAGGTTGACAGATGAGATTAGACAGAAGGCCCTCTGGACTATGATGTTTGCAGATGACATTGTGATATGTAGTGAGAGTAGGGACCAGGTTGAGGAGACCTTGGAGAGGTGGAGATATGCTTTAGAGAGGAGAAGAATGAAGGTCAGCAGGGCTAAAACAGAATATATGTCTGTAAATGAGAGGGAGGGTAGAGGAATGGTGAGGATGCAGGGAGTAGAGTTGGTAAAGGTGGATGAGTTTAAGTACTTGGGATCAACAATTCAGAGTAATGGTGAGTGTGGAAGAGAGGTGAAGAAGAGAGTACAGGCAGGGTGGAATGATGGAGAAGAGTGTCAGGAGTGATATGTGACAGACGGGTACCAAGAAGAGTGAAAGGGAAGGTCTACAAGAGGGTAGTGAGACCGGCTATGTTATATGGGTTGGAGATGGTAGCATTGATGAAAAGGCAGGAGTCAGAGCTGGATGTGGCAGAGTTAAAGATGTTAAGATTTGCACTGGGTGTGACTAGGATGGACAGGATTAGGAATCAGTATATTAGAGGGTCAGTTCAGGTTGGACAGTTTGGAGACAAAGCAAGAGAGGCGAGATTGCATTGGTTTGGACATGTGCTGAGGAGGGATGCTGGGTATATTGGGAAAAGGATGTTAAGGATGGTGCTGCCAGGTAAGAGGAAAAGAGGAAGGCCTTAGATAAGGTTTATGGATGTGGTGAGAGAGAACATGCAGGTGGTTGGTGTGAAACAGCATGATGCAGAGGACAGGAAGAAATGGAAACAAAAGATCCGCTGTGGCAACCCCTAACAGGAAAAGCCAAAAGAAGATGATGATGAGTAATGTATTGGCACACACCTTTAAATTTTTATCATGTAAAACATAAAATGTTAACATCAGGTTAAAAGCACAAAAGCACTTTTTTCACTTTTTCACTTTTCTCAATTACAAGTCGATTGCTTAGCAAACGTGATTTGTTAATTTAAATAATGTGCTCTATAAAAGGTGTTAGCTTTGGAAGCAGCCCACATCTGATGAAGTAGGAGAAATGAAAAAATACTGTGTATTTGGATGCATTTATGTGAACTGTTTGTGGCTTGTGGATTAAACTTCTGTTTCCTCTGGCAGCTTCGGTTCTATGCTTTATTGTTTTACCTTCTTGGTCATCATGCTGTCTAATTTCAAGGTTGTTTATCATGTTGGTGACCGGGTTACCTTATTCATTTATAAAACGGTAAAGGTTATATGGTGGATAGCAGGTTTCCTCTCTCTCTGCCACTGTTAAAACTACTGTATCCTGTTGTTACTGTTTGTTCAAAGGAAGTAACGGTTATCGTTTAAGCGACCCACATGAAGCATTAAGTAGAAGCTATCTCTTAGCCCCGTGTCCTCTAACCTGATTGTGATACCTGCCTCTACTCGCCTTATGCTGTAACTGTTTTAGTTAATCTGTGTCCATTCTCCTAGCGTGTTTGTTTTTACTTAGGCCAGCTTGTTAGATGAACTACGGGGGTGATAACCTGGATGCCTAGTAGTAGTAGCTGTCTCTCCTTCTGTAAATAGCACGTGAACACTTGTTCCTGCATTGTATGACTGATAAGTCTGTGGTTTGTCCTACTCCAAGTTAGTAATGTGATTGTAGCCTACATGGCTATTGGAAACTGCGCCACCCACGTGGAGCTAGTCTGAGCGTTCTGTTGGGTTTTACTCTAGTTATAGCCTGCAAGCGAACACTTGTCCCTGCAATTAGATGACTGAAATGATGGTGCTTTGTCCAATTTCAAGTGTTTTAGTGCTTTTCTAGCCGAAACGGCTATTTGCAACTACGCCACCCACATGGAGCTAATCTGAACGCTCTGGAAATCCCTATTATCTGCTCACAGCCTGGTATGGCTAGATGTAAAAGTGTCTCACATGTGGAGCTAGACTGAGTGTGCTGTGGACGTTTATTTTACCTGTTTACAGCCTGGAACGACTGTTTGTAATTGTACCACCATTGCGGTTCTAGTTTGAACGTGCCTAAACTCATATCTCTCCTTTATCTGTTTACTTTAAGTGAAATATCTTTCACTATATACCTCACTTTCTCATTTAAAAATAAGTACTACTTGCTCCTTACTATACCTGGTAAGGGTATTTTTAGGACCTGACATACGACAAAGCTGCTCTCTTTTAAGCAGCCTCCAGTGAGTGGTGTCCTTAACATCTTTACAGATAATCACGTTGCTCCGCATGCTAGACATATACCCCTAGTGAGTGGGGACTCTCATGTTAAATGCTTAGCTTGTACTAATGGGCTATTAGTGTGTTATAATGCATGCTATCTTGGCTTAAGAAGATGGTGTTTTCCCTTCTGACCTCTACATTAAGGTTGGATTCTGGGCCTCCTGGGTTTGAGATGATGGTATTTCCCTTCTGACCTTTATATTAAGGTTTGATTCTGGGACTTCCCCCAACTTTCGTCCTACCTCTTTCTGGGGATTCTTAGTCTGGACTCCAGCAAGTCAACTATTATTAGATAAAAGGAAAGACAATCCATTGTACCTTAGCATTTTATGTTTACAGTATTACTTATAGTATATGTCTGAACTGCTTTAATGTTGACCTATTCACTGAATTTTAGTTCTATTGCACCTAACTTGAATGCTATTCCTATTGATTTGTTAGAGACAAGTTTAGAATGTCTATAAGAATAGCATTTAACTTCATTATTAACTGTGTCTGTATGCAAATGTTTTATTTTATTACTGCTAGCTTATACTGCCTATAAACCTGTTGAATGTTAACTCTGTTCTCTCCTCTATATTTCTTAAGTACTTGACCTGCTCCTCTTCTTACTCACCTTGTGCTTAAACAGTATTTACCCTCCTGTATCTTATTTTCGTTAGACACCTGTATTATCTCAGACCTTTCCCACTCATGTCCTACCTTACTAACCTTTAGCTACCTGCATTGCTGATAGTTTCTTCTCTAGCTTCTCCTTCAATTGTCTCTTTCTATTGAGCTCTCATCTTGACATTGCCATTGTACTTCTCTTTATTCCCTGTCCAGTCCTATTTCTCCTGCCTTACTTACCTTCTGTACCTCCAGTTTTTGGGATAGCCAATAACCTCTCCAGGAGTGGCTTGTCACTAGCCCCGCCCAGCTGCATTGGTTGCACACCTTTCTCCCTTTCCTTGCTGCCACTAGTCCTCTGGAAAGTTATTTATACCTCTTGTACTGTGAGGCGCCATCTTTCATTATTTCACTTTTGAAGGTCCCTGGTTGCTGTCCGCTCTTGCCCCAGCGCCTTTGCCTCTGGTAAGTAGAGTCAGTGGTTTCATTATCTGGTATACTATGGATGTATGCATTGTGAATTGAATGCTTGTCTAATTGCTGCAGTGTTTATTGTGAACTGAATGTTTTAGTCATATTACACTCTGCTACTGCTTTTGTGTTTGTAGATAAAGGGTTGTTCTCTCGCTCTGCAACGGTTATTAATACTTTGCCTTGTTGTTACTGTTTCTCTTATAATAAAATGGTAAAGTAATATGTCAATTATGTATTTTTAACATACGTATGTATTTATAGACCAAACATATATTAAAGTAGGCATTTTTAGAACTCACTTTATGTAAGTTATGTTTTAAGGACAAGGGAATGGTTTGTTATTTTGTTGTTCCTTGCAAAATCTTTGCATGGCCACTAGATAGTGCTAAACGGATTAGTTTTTGCAGAAGTATTTCTTTCATCACAGGAAAGTTTCATTTCATTTTTTTACTTATTTAGTATTTTTTAATTCATTCATGCATTTTACCAAAATTGAACACAGTTTTAAAAGTGAATGGTTATTTATAATAAGATTATGTGATTTAGTAAAGTATTGGCACAGACCCAGCCACTGGGGATGCACAAGCCAGTGCATTTCTTTGTGCCGGTCCCAAGCCCGGATAAATGGGGAGGGTTGCGTCAGGAAGGGCATTCGGCGTAAAACCTCTGCCAAGTTTAATGATGCGGAGAAAATTTCATAATTACATGAATAAGGTGGAGGTGGGATTACATCAAGGATCAGCTCTGAACCCTTTCTTATTTGCAGTGGTGATGGACAGGTTGACAGATGAGATTAGACAGAAGGCCCTCTGGACTATGATGTTTGCAGATGACATTGTGATATGTAGTGAGAGTAGGGACCAGGTTGAGGAGACCTTGGAGAGGTGGAGATATGCTTTAGAGAGGAGAAGAATGAAGGTCAGCAGGGCTAAAACAGAATATATGTCTGTAAATGAGAGGGAGGGTAGAGGAATGGTGAGGATGCAGGGAGTAGAGTTGGTAAAGGTGGATGAGTTTAAGTACTTGGGATCAACAATTCAGAGTAATGGTGAGTGTGGAAGAGAGGTGAAGAAGAGAGTACAGGCAGGGTGGAATGATGGAGAAGAGTGTCAGGAGTGATTTGTGACAGACGAGTACCAGTAAGAGTGAAAGGGAAGGTCTACAAGAGGGTAGTGAGACCGGCTATGGTATATGGGTTGGAGATGGTAGCATAGATGAAAAGGCAGGAGTCAGAGCTGGATGTGGCAGAGTTAAAGATGTTAAGATTTGCACTGGGTGTGACTAGGATGGACAGGATTAGGAATCAGTATATTAGAGGGTCAGTTCAGGTTGGACAGTTTGGAGACAAAGCAAGAGAGGCGAGATTGCTTTGGTTTGGACATGTGCTAAGGAGGGATGCTGGGTATATTGGGAAAAGGATGTTAAGGATGGTGCTGCCAGGTAAGAGGAAAAGAGGAAGGCCTTAGATAAGGTTTATGGATGTGGTGAGAGAGAACATGCAGGTGGTTGGTGTGAAACAGCATGATGCAGAGGACAGGAAGAAATGGAAACAAAAGATCCGCTGTGGCAACCCCTAACAGGAAAAGCCAAAAGAAGATGATGATGAGTAATGTATTGGCACACACCTTTAAATTTTTATCATGTAAAACATAAAATGTTAACATCAGGTTAAAAGCACAAAAGCACTTTTTTCACTTTTTTCACTTTTTCTCAATTACAAGTCGATTGCTTAGCAAACGTGATTTGTTAATTTAAATAATGTGCTCTATAAAAGGTGTTAGCTTTGGAAGCAGCCCACATCTGATGAAGTAGGAGAAACGAAAAAATACTGTGTATTTGGATGCATTTATGTGAACTGTTTGTGACTTGTGGATTAAACTTCTGTTTCCTCTGGCAGCTTCGGTTCTATGCTTTATTGTTTTACCTTCTGGGTCATCATGCTGTCTAATTTCAAGGTTGTTTATCATGTTAGTGACTGGGTTACCTTATTCATTTATAAAACGGTAAAGGTTATATGGTGGATAGCAGGTTTCCTCTCTCTCTGCCACTGTTAAAACTACTGTATCCTGTTGTTACTGTTTGTTCAAAGGAAGTAACGGTTATCGTTTAAGCGACCCACATGAAGCATTAAGTAGAAGCTATCTCTTAGCCCCGTGTCCTCTAACCTGATTGTGATACCTGCCTCTACTCGCCTTATGCTGTAACTGTTTTAGTTAATCTGTGTCCATTCTCCTAGCGTGTTTGTTTTTACTTAGGCCAGCTTGTTAGATGAACTACGGGGGTGATAACCTGGATGCCTAGTAGTAGTAGCTGTCTCTCCTTCTGTAAATAGCATGTGAACACTTGTTCCTGCATTGTATGACTGATAAGTCTGTGGTTTGTCCTACTCCAAGTTAGTAATGTGATTGTAGCCTACACGGCTATTGGAAACTGTGCCACCCACGTGGAGCTAGTCTGAGCATTCTGTTGGGTTTTACTCTGCAAGCGAACACTTGTCCCTGCAATTAGATGACTGAAATGATGGTGCTTTGTCCAATTTCAAGTGTTTTAGTGCTTTTCTAGCCGAAACAGCTATTTGCAACTACGCCACCCACATGGAGCTAATCTGAACGCTCTGGAAATCCCTATTATCTGCTCACAGCCTGGTATGGCTAGATGTAAAAGTGTCTCACATGTGGAGCTAGACTGAGTGTGCTGTGGACGTTTATTTTACCTGTTTACAGCCTGGAACGGCTGTTTGTAATTGTACCACCATTGTGGTTCTAGTTTGAACGTGCCTAAACTCATATCTCTCCTTTATCTGTTTACTTTAAGTGAAATATCTTTCACTATATACCTCACTTTCTCATTTAAAAATAAGTACTACTTGCTCCTTACTATACCTGGTAAGGGTATTTTTAGGACCTGACATGCGACAAAGCTGCTCTCTTTTAAGCAGCCTCCAGTGAGTGGTGTCCTTAACATCTTTACAGATAATCACGCTGCTCCGCATGCTAGACATATACCCCTAGTGAGTGGGGACTCTCATGTTAAATGCTTAGCTTGTACTAATGGGCTATTAGTGTGTTATAATGCATGCTATCTTGGCTTAAGAAGATGGTGTTTTCCCTTCTGACCTCTACATTAAGGTTGGATTCTGGGCCTCCTGGGTTTGAGATGATGGTATTTCCCTTCTGACCTTTATATTAAGGTTTGATTCTGGGACTTCCCCCAACTTTCGTCCTACCTCTTTCTGGGGATTCTTAGTCTGGACTCCAGCAAGTCAACTATTATTAGATAAAAGGAAAGACAATCCATTGTACCTTAGCATTTTATGTTTACAGTATTACTTATAGTCTATGTCTGAACTGCTTTAATGTTGACCTATTCACTGAATTTTAGTTCTATTGCACCTAGCTTGAATGCTATTCCTATTGATTTGTTAGAGACAAGTTTAGAATGTCTATAAGAATAGCATTTAACTTCATTATTAACTGTGTCTGTATGTAAATGTTTTATTTTATTACTGCTAGCTTATACTGCCTATAAACCTGTTGAATGTTAACTCTGTTCTCTCCTCTACATTTGTCTCCCTTTCTCCCCAAAGTACCCAGCTCAACATTGTCCTGATCCTGATATAGCCACAACCTACCCGGTGATAAAAGAACCCTATCCAAATTCCAGTGGCCTCATCTACCTGCCTCTTATACTCTGAACCCTCTATCAAGGAAGGAAGAAAGTATGTTATGGACTAAGTCCCACTTGTAAAGCAGGCATCTGTCTACTATTTGCATCAGGGCTCCAAAATTTGCTATGAGCTTGAGCAGCCAGCAGCCTTTACCCCTCCCTTCTATCTACCCAACAGCCAACACACCTCTTCCACTTACAATAACCCTCTCTTACTAAATATTTCTTCTTCCACAGTTCTTCACCAGTTAGCTCCCTCACACACTTACCTACAATACTAGATTTTCCCACTAGATGGCACCCTTATCCTATCCATTATTCATTGCCTCTCTCTCTCTGTTTTACCTCTGTAATTTCACTGTATTTCTTAAGTACTTGACCTGCTCCTCTTCTTACTCACCTTGTGCTTAAACAGTATTTACCCTCCTGTATCTTATTTTCGTTAGACTCCTGTATTATCTCAGACCTTTCCCACTCATGTCCTACCTTACAAACCTTTAGCTACCTGCATTGCTGATAGTTTCTTCTCTAGCTTTTCCTTCAATTGTCTCTACTTGTTCCGTTCACCCTGCGGACTCACTCCGCTACCCTACCCTACCCCCAAATCTCACCCACGCCCAGAGGTCCTACTCTTATACCTATCAAGCCACACCCCCTCTCCATTCCACCAATCACAATCACATTTCCATTAAACAATCTTCTCTATTTTCCCTCCTTTTTTCTAAAACTTCCTATCTCTCCCACCACACCCTTTTGCCTTTCCTCACCACACCTACTTTACCTCTGTGCCTATAGCAATAACTTAATATCTACCATTGCAATGTATAAACTCTCCACCCTAGTCCTCTTACAGAGGTTACTCATACTCACACTTCTACCTCCTTTAACTTTAGCATACCTGCTAACCTCCTATGAGGACCCAGTATATTCACATTTTCTCTACCCTACTAAGCAATCTACCTCTTTTTATCTAGCCTCTCACACTGACCACGTCAACATTACTTCCACACCCAGCTATCTACTACCTAAATACCATAGGATAGCCCACATTAGATATGACTTCCCCACTTCTAGAAGATATCCATTTCTTCTCAGTAAATACTAGATAGCTAACACTACTCCTCTCCATAAAGGATGGAGATATTCACCCAAACCCGGGTCCAAACACCTCCACTACCACTCAGCTCATCAACCCAAACCCCTCTGCCATCCACCTACTGAAAAAAAAACATCCAACTCACTCTTAGTAGCTCACCTCAACAGATGTAGCATTAATAACAAAATAACATAACTCCATGCTCTCTTGGAACTCTATTCCTTTGATATTATTTGTCTAACAGAAACTTGGCTAAAACCTGCAACTAAAGACAACAAAGTTTTCCCACCTGGTTACAACATCTTACTTCTTGACCGTGTAGCCAAGAAAGGTGGTGGAGTAGTTTTCCTATTCAAATCTGATTTTCAAATTACCATCTTCAACCATAAACCACCTCAGGACTCTAATGCTGAGATACTTATTACCAAGCTTCAGCTAAACTCAGTCAAATCTATCTGTATTATCTGCATCTATGTTCCTCCAGGCAATAACATTACTACCATCAAAAACATCCTTTGTTGGTTATCTCATAACCTTCCACAAGAAACCATAACCCTAGGTGATTTTAACATTGAGTGGAAGTGTTGCAGTAACAACTACCCTACTAGCCATATTAATCTCTATGGACTCAAACTATTACCTCCCTTACTACAATAAACAAGACTAGTAAGAAAGAAAGCACCTTAGATTGGATACTCATTAATAATCAACCCCAGACTTATGAAGCTGGAACCCTCCATGATGATGTAAGTGACCACTCACTAACCTACATTATCAGGCTCAAAACCAATCCACCCATTCAACCCATATTTAGGACAATTAGAACCAAGAAAAAATTAAACTTGGATCTATTCCAAAGTGAACTTAGAACATGTAATTGGTCCCCCTTAAAACACCTTTATCTTGATGAAGCTGTTGATTACTTTAATGCTAATTTCCTAGCCATACTCAACCACCATGCTCCTACCCACTCTATTAGGATAAGAACTACATCTGCTCCTTGGCTTTCTAAAGAAACTAAGCAAAAAATCCACCTCAGAAATAAATACTGGAATAAATTGAGCTTAACTAAAAATCCTGTTGACCACCAAAACTACAAACAACTGAGAAATGAAACAAAAAAGCTGTACTGTCCAATAAACAAAACTATTACTTACAATCTCAGCAGACCCACCATAATAAACCACAAAAGTTTTGGGCAAGTATTAATCAATTATTACATCCCAGTCAATCTATCACACCTAACCCATGAGGCACTGACAAGGACAATCCCAAGCAAACTGCTAATGCCTTTAATACCCTTTTCAGCAAAGCAATTCAAACTCTTGTCAGTCAGCTCTGTACTCAAAATGTAACTATATCTAATTCTGACTCTAACCCACCACCTCCATTTCTCTTCCAACCTGTCCCAACAGCATATATTCTCACCCTTATCCAAAAACTCAAACCATGCACTCCTTCGGCTGACCTACAACCCGCAGAATACTTACAGTTAGCAGCCAAATCCATTGCTTACCCTATCTCCATTCTCATCAATAGAACCATCACTGAAGGATATATCCCTAAACTTTGGAAAGTCTCCCATATTATTCCCCTTCATAAGGGTGGAAACTCCACTGAACTCTCCAACTATCATCCCAAAACCCTGCTTTCTCCTTTATCTAAGATTATGGAAAGATGTATCCACAGGCAACTGCTAGACCAGCATCTCCAAAATAACCTGCTTTCCAACTCCCAACATGGTTTCGGACCTTCCCATAGCATTACTACTGCCCTCCTTTCCTTTATTGACACCATCAACAAAAACTGTAACCTAAACATGCTTTCCTCTGCACTTTTCATAGACCTGTCCAAGGCTTTCGACATGGTAAATCACCATATACTCATAAATATTCTCAAATCTCTATCACTTGACATACTAGCTATAAAATGGTTCCAATCCTACTTAAATAACAGACATCAAGCTGTGCTCTGGAACACCATTGTTTCTCCCCATCTACCTGTTAACATTGGTGTCCCTCAAGGGTCCAAACTGGGCCCACTCCTGTTTTCTGTATTCATCAATAACCTTCACCAAGTAGTTCCCCAGGCTACATGTATACAATACGCAGATGACTCTACACTTATATGCTCAGCCACATCTGTATCTGAACTTCACTCCCTTACACAACACAAATTTAACTCTGTAGAACAATGGTTTACACAACGCTGTCTCCTACTAAACCCTAAAAAAACTAAACTTCTCATTTTTACACTTACTAGTAAATCTCCCCCAATAGACTTCACTGTAACATCCAATAATGGTACTTTTATATCCCAAGATCTTACTACCAAACTGTTAGGTATCACCATAGACAACAACCTTAACTTTGACACCCATATTAACAACACTTTGAAAACTATTAATAAAAAATAGGCTCTCTTTACAGGATCAAACCCTTCCTCACTCCTGCAACTAGAATAACTATTGCCTACACCCATCTAATCTCTACCCTTCTTTATGCCTTACCCATATTTTCTAATCTGTCAAAAAATAACCTTAAGAAACTAGAAAATAATATAGCCAGGTTTGCCACAAGTGACCCTTTCAAAACACACCACTGTATTAATCTAAAGCATCTAGGGTGGCTTGAATTACAGCAGCAGCTGAAATTTAATCAACTCACCATCGCCCATAAAATACTTTATCAACCTGCCAAGACACCCATTCTAGCTAACCTTATTCACCCCTACTATAACCTGAAGTCCCTAAGATCTTCACAAAAACTTCTTGTAAATATCAATAAATCAAACAATAGAGCTGTAGACTCTCTCTTCTCTAATACTGTTGGAAAAACCTGGAACCTGCTTCCCTCCGAACTTTCCACACTTCCCTCTATAACTCTGTTTAAAAATAAACTTAAGCTCTTCCTCAAAACACATTGGATGTGCCCCTGTACTAAACCTGACTGACCAACATGCTCTTGCTACTTGATTCAACCTTACCTTCTCATCTCTGCAATAATTTCATCTTAACAACTACTATTCTACCTCTCCATCATAGTCTTACTTATTACTGTATTCTCAAAAAAGTGACATGTTTTACTACTAGATGTATTACTTAACTGCTACTTCTTTTTACTATCTTTTTATCTACCTTTCTTATCTACATTTATACTGTACATTTTAGCTATTATTCTTTCTGAATGTTTAATTGTAACTTCATTAGTATTTGTACTAAGTCTAGTCAAATATTTTACATTTTTTATACTTATTAATGTGTGACCACTCAAAGTTTTTTTCCCTTTTACTGTGAATGTATTTGCATTTTAAATATGTACTTTTGCAGATGTGAATTTAATTTGAATTGTTTGGAGCTTATCTCCCCGGGCCTCTACTGAAAATGGACATATATCCAGCTAGACTAGCCCAGTCAACAAATGTAAAATAAATAAATAAATAAAATGAAACACTACCACCAATACAATATCACACAGCATAAGGTACACAAAGTTTGGTGTATAGTCATGACACATGTCAGCATACAGTATCTGTTGTGGACCACAAGTGGCATGATAAAATAGCACTGCATTACGCAAGCACATGTCAAGTAATATAGTCACACTGTGCATCAGACACATAGGTTCATTTCCCTGCATCGATGACAGTGATGACAGGGATGTGGCATAGGTATTGTCACATGTGCAGAGTGTAGTGTGGGGAGTTGCCATGTGTGTCTGTAGATGACCTGCATGTGAGTGTGTGCATGTACATAGTCAAGCCCAGTGCTAGCCCTCCACATGTGTATGTTGGACAGCTGTGGACTGTACATGGTAGAATGGACAGCTCACTGTCTCCAGCCATGAACATGGGAACTGGCTCTGCCAGGACTAGCACTGGCTCCACCATGCCCAATGTCAGATGTGGTGCTAGAACCTGATGGTGACTACTGTCTGCTGGGTCTGTGTCCCCAGCAGGGCCATTCAAGAGCATGTGCCCATGGCCTGCCATGTCATGGGGTGGACAGCACACTTTCATCTGTAGCACTCGAGTTATTGCCACTATGGGACCGTAACTGTGCAAGGCCACATGGACTCTCAGCAATTGTTGTTGCTGACCTATGTTCACAGGTCCGATGCCCAACTCTGACCAGATGTTCCAGAACAGACAGTGTGCGGTCCAAGACAGACACTGTCTCAGCCCATCATCTGTCTGCTGCATCACTGAACTGATTCAGGGTGCCACAATATGGTAGAAGTAGTCACAGATGTCAGAGCGTGCTGCATCCATAACTCTGAGCATATGTCTGGTGTTCCATTCAGAATTGCCTGTGCCTCCATGATGGCATGAAATATATGTCAAGTGACATGAGATGTGACACCAGCAACAGGTGGTGGATGGACAACAGGCCTCCAACAAGCACCCCTGTCAATCTGACCATGTGTGACCTTGCTAGCTCTCTGGCTATGGCCAGTGTCTATACTCATTGGAGCCAAAGTTGCCATACTTCCCTGTTCAGTGTCTCCACCCTCTGACTGCCTAATATCTGTGGACTCTGGGGACTAGGTATGTGTGGGCATACTGAGTATGTGTGGAGACAGTGGGGGCAGAAGAGAGATGTCAACTTCTGGAACAGAGTCAGCCCCCAACAACCCCACCTGTGCCTCACTATCACCACCACCATCATTATCAGAGTCCGATGAGACACTGACTTCAGTTTGTGAGGGGGACGGACTCCAACCCCCTGTTCACCTGTGAAAAACCAAGACTAAAGCAGTACGTTACTACCTCCACTATTATGTGTGGTAATCCACACAGACCCATACAGATGAGGATCCACAACTGTATTACCAGTCTCACATCTTCTCATCTCCACTCCCATGTGCAACAGGCAACCTCACAACAACATACACATGCAAGTCAAAGCCTTTATAACAAGCATGTCAGCTACATCCAGTTAAGGTTGTCAGTACAATATACCTGTAATGTATGCAGTAGGCCACTATGTGTGATAGAACTACACATAAGACCCAGTGCACCTATTTTGATAATGATATGACAGTACTAGTGTCACAGACTCAGGTATGTAACATCTACCTTTTGTGTTTGACCAGGCATTTTGGATTAATTGCATCATGTATACTAGGCTGCATAGTTGCTCATAACTATAAGTGAAAATGTGTTACTGTTCATTCAAATACATACCTGTGATTACTCAGTCTATGAACTGTAGTTAATTGTACCACAATGGTACATATAAATATTCTGCTCTGACTAGACACAACATTTCTACATAGCCAACATGGCAGCTCTTAACTTTTGTAGGGTATGATCCGTAAAATGACAGTATCATGCTTATCAGGTAGAGGATCACTGGCCTGGGCAACACCTGATGGACCTATGACAGGGTGAGGGAGAGATATTGTCAGCACCACCATATGTTGCAGCACTATAAGGTAATATGTGCATATATCCACTTGTACAGTAGCCACTGTTACTGGGTGTATTACCGAGATTCAGAGTATGTGTGCACAACTGAGCTTAACCCTCCCCCACCAATGCAGATAGACCTGGCACCCATGTACAGGTATGTGCAGCCTGCCACAATGACTGGTACAGTATTAAACTGGTGAACACAGTAAGCTTATCTGGATGCTTCTGTGCTGTGGACACTGTGGCACCCACCTCCATGATGTATGGTGTGATGGATGCCTTGGAGCTGCTGTGTGTTCCTAGGTTCACCAGGTATTCTTCTGTGACTGAGAGTGGTTGTTCTGCTGCAGCCCCTCCACAAGTGGCGGCACGATCACTGGCAACATCAGCTGCACTTCATCGTGCAGCATTCACAATATCTGTGCCTCGGCATCAGACTTGCTCATATTTCATGTCCTGCTGGCCAATCTGATTGACATCCTGCACAAGGTCTGCCCATAATGCTGCCTGTTGTTCACAATTATGCCTTCCCCTCGACAACAAGATGTGATGATGCTGCCTTAGTGCATCCACTATTACCGCATTCTCCACATCTGAGAAGGGGGCATGTTTTCTACGGTACATGGCTCCTGTAAGACTCCAAATGCAGGACCAGATACATGAATGTCCAGTATCTATAGATTCAGCATGCCCATAATGGCCTGCAATATCCACTGCTCCCCTCACACGTCATACCCCCACAGTCTGGCAACACACTACATCCGTGGATACCACCAAGGTAGTAGCAATACTGGCGTATGTCCCTGTAGGCTGTGACAGATTCTGCTGTATGTTCCTACACCCAGCATTGCAATCTACTGTGGTGAATCCCCTACAGGCAACCTCCCACTAATATCTCATATGGCCACTGCCAGACAAATAGTGTGCTATTACAACCACTATATGGGGACAGTCCAGCAACACCAGTGTGCCACAATGACAGAAAACAATGCAAACCTGCTGTACTATACATTCCCTGTAGGCATCATACCTTTCAACTACACAGGTGTTCGCAGAATGTCAAGACCTTTGCCTAATATTTTTGGTCATTTTCACACAAAATTGTGGATTTCTGGAAAATTGTTGGCAATTCATTGAGGGTTGATGTCAGAAAATAAAGACAGACATCTGACTTTCAGACATCATACCCTTCAGAACACAGTCATGCTACTGTAATACCTGTTATTCTATTAACTTTCTTAGTAATATTTAAACAGTGTCCCTAATTGTGGGTCTTGTCCCTCCATTAATTATGGCTTTGTCCAGATTTCTTGCTGTAAGAGGTTGACAGGTATGTTAGGCCAAACCAAACAGGGACAAATGTCAACAGAATCAGGAACTTAGCCAGAGTACATCAGGGACATTCAAGGAGACTTTTGAAATGTTAGAACTATTTATATGAGACATTAACAGATGAGAGGAGGTGAATTACTATACATCATTTGATGATACAGCAGTGTATGCCCTTACTTATTGTCACTATGTATTACATGTAATTCAGTATCTTTCCTACAACAGCCAATCATTGTAGGAGGGATTAAGAGAGACAGAGCTAAGATGTGAGTGAAAACCAGAGACAGTTGAGAGGCATGCCTGTAGGTGTAGTACAGCAGAGTATCACTGACATGTATTACCATAGATCTAAGACAGATTTACTGCTGTAATCCCTATTCCCCATACCTCCATCCTCCCATCCGCATCCTATTATATGTAGAAATCAATTACATACCTGGTGGAGTGCAATACTCCTTTGTTGAACTTTATTTCCAGTAATCTTTTAAAAATATGCTCTCTGTGTGAGTTAAGTCTCATACAGACTTTTTCCCCATAACCAGCTGCTTGCCTTTTTAAGGTTCTGCTCATTAGCAGGTAATTGCCTCTGTACCAATCTGTGGCTCTGATATGCTAACTGTAGCCAACACAGCTGATTTGCACTATCATTAGCCAATGACATGCCACCACAGTGCAATATTTATGGCCTTCATGTAGACCTGTGCCCCTTTCTTAGTTGTTAAGATGGACATTACTGAGCTGTGGAGACTACAGCATCACAGAGGGTATGTACAAACACCGTCCACTGTAAAGATTTATGCAGTATGTCGACAGTTTCACCTCATATATGTGGTCAGTGTCCTATGACATTGTGGTTATCTGGCAGTTCGCTGGCAAACATTGTGGGTTAAGGTCAGTAATGAAAGACACACATTTAAGTGTCAGACATAATACCTGTCAGAATATGCATGCTAATGCAATAGCGGTTATTCTATCAACTTATTATCTTTGCAGGTGCAAACTGTATAACATGTCCCTATTTATGGGTCTTTGCCCCACCCATTAAGTATGGATGTGTCCAGATTCCTTGTTCTAGGGGGTGGGAGGTATGGTAGGTCTGTAGCAGCTACCTTTACATACAGCTGTGTGTGCTACAGGCTGCAGCTGCTGTTGCAGCCTAGAGCACATAGGGGGAGTTTGAACACTTTGGAGGAGAACAAGCTGTATGTGTAACTGTGGCAGCTCTGTCAGCCCTGTCATTATGGCAGAGCCAGGGTAAGTGCACCCTTTACAGTCCAACTGAGGTATGTGATTAAGGAACATCTGTTATGCAACAGTGCCAATAACAGAGTAGTAGGCAACATCAAGTTAGGTTATACAGATATGTGCAGTGTGTCCCTACCTGCAAGACTTTGACTTGCAAAACTGGATAGCAGTTCATTAATTAGCAGTAACCTGTGCAGATAAAGATTGCACAGCTCAGTCATTAATTGCTGTCTTCACAATAATGTAATTGAACTGCAACACAAGGCTGGATGGGAACTCAGGACTGTGTGTGGCAAAATGTATTGCCTGCAAGGCATTTAACAGACTGAGCTACTGAGTCACTGGTACAGCAGGTGTATTTGCAAGGTATGTGTAGAGACATACAGGCTGTGACAAAGATTGTCTGTATACATTAGTATTTGCATGGCTTTCTATGGCTGTATTTCTGCACTAGGGTCCCATTTGAACATATACTTTGCCATTGATGCCTTAGCAGGTGTCTTTCTGCATGTTGCTGATAAAAGGGCATATATATATATATATATATATATATATATATATATATATATATATATACATATACCTGCTATCACAGGCATCACTTACATCACTTACATCTATTATTATGTCTTTGGCTGTCTAGTGATGTATTATTGCATCAGAGTCCAAGGTACCCTACCATTCTTCTCATTAGTTTTTATTCCAATTTGTTTGGTGTGTGCAGCTTGCAGTTTTGCTGAGACATGCTTAATGACTGTAAGTGGCAATCATTATGTTTTGATGAAAACAACCATTTTAATTAAGATCTGCATGGCGTGGCATGGCGGGTTAAGCAGTGTGCTATAGGGGTGATCGGCTTGGGTTTGACACATGTCAGAGGTGTTTATTTTGTACATGTGTCTGACAATGTAATGAACACATTTAAGCATTAAAGCTCTATTTAAGCTGAGCAAGTGAAGGGGCACAGCACATTGCCCCATGTTGCTCCATGCAGCTCCATGCAAATATGCGCTAAAAATATATAAAGAAAAGAAAAAGTGGGTGATAGGAAAGTGATGAAATAGGGGCAAGCAGGGAGGAAAACATAGTGAAAGCCAGATAGGGGTATACAGGAAGGGTGTAGGAAAGAACCATAGCTATCCATTTTTTGTACAGCAACAGCTGTGCACTTTTACAGAATTTGTAAATGAATTTGGACCCTCAAACCCCAGAGAGTGGGGTGAAGACAACATAAATGTGTTGTCAAGCCAATTGGACCAAATTACTTGTGTCCAGTGGACATGTGTGAAATGGAGAGCTATGTATGGGAAGATATTTTTTTTTTTGGGGGGGGGTGCCCATTATTTTTTTATTAAGGTGAGAGGGGAATGTTTGGGAAGGGACATAGGTATGTGTGGGCAGGTAAGTTGTGTAGAAGAAGATGCATTCACAAACATACAAAACAGCAGATGGGGCAGTGTGTGACATCAGGTGAATGAACACCTTGGATGGAGAGGGTGTTGTGGAATCCAAGTCGCATGTGCCATCAGATAGCAGTAACATGACACATGTCCCCACCCATGGGACTATTGGTACTGCTCCTTCCCTACCCCAAGGGTGGCTGCGCTGGAGGCTGGGTTCCAGGGAGAGGCTGGCCCACCAGGTTGGCCAGCATGCTCTCAATCTGGTGCAGGCAGCATTCATAGCTGCAATGATCAACTGACCAGCAGTCGAGTCTGTGTAACAACAGCCCCTCTGCCACCACTCCCAGGGGGAGGCTGGGCCCCCTCCCCTGAGGCGGACCCACCTGATGCTGCAGGTGGTAAAGGGGTAGAGGAGGGGGCATCACCGGTCTGGGTCCCAGACGTGCCAGGACCGATTGCCACAGCCAGTTGAGGCAAGGTAAGCAGATCAGCCGAACCGGCCTAACTTGACATGCTGTGGTAATGGAGGTATAGCAATAAGTATAGGTTAGTTGTGAACAAATCATTGTTAGTAATAACAGCATGCCAGAACATTGGAAATAACCCAATTACATATCAATGCATATTATGTGAAACACAATAATTAATAACAGAATAGTCAGTAGGTTAACAGTATGCCAGTATCAGGTCCAAAATAAGGCCAACAAAATAGGCAATTTAACAAGATATGTTAATATGCAACCATTATAATACATAACAATAATAAAACACGTCGCAAAATACAGTTAATGTAATAACATATGTTAATAGTAAACCATAACCAATGAATAACAATAATAAATAAATGAAGATAAGGAGTAGGGAGAGAGAGAAAAACAGTCCATCAGTGACATTGCAGGTTATTTCCCTGACAGCAGTACTACTATCTACTCTACAGGTCTGTATTTTTCTTTATGTTTACAGTGACTATAAGTCTCCTATAGCTGATGTAGCACATATGTATCTCTCAAGCTACTTGCATGGGATACTATGGGCCAAGAAGTAACAACTGCAGGTACACAACTACACAAAACACTTGCACATCAGGTGGACTATGAAACTACCAAGGTGTTCTGTGGGCTGATTTCGTCATACTCTGCAATCCAGGTAATCGTTTATGTGGTAATCCTGTGACAGGCGGATTATGCAATATTAATTACAGAACTTTAAAATCATGACACTTGAGAGACATGTATGTGTACAGTACAGACACTTAACAGCTGTCATGCGTTGGTTGGCAGGCATGGAAATAGAACCCAATAGCAATGACTGCAGGGGACATCTACATAGAATGTATTAACTGACTGCAACAACATTTAACAGACATTCCAGGCATATAGCCATACCAGGATTGCACATTTTATTTCTGACTAAACATGAACTTATTTTTTCAATTTTAACAGTTTGTGACATCTAAGCACGCAATTATCTACTCATAATATGGGCTACCTTACCCATTTACCTGTAGTTCCTGTGGCGAGAGGCATTGTGAGCATTATATGACTGCTACTATAATATTTACTGCTACATACCATTGGATTTGAACCCTGGATTGTGTGTAGCAAAATGTACTGTATAAAGAGTATTTAACAAACTGAGCTACTGAGTCACTGCTGACTACTAACTGACTGATATTTGTCTAGAGCTTACCTGGAACCAAAATATGACCTGGTAGTATTACTACAGTGTTATACTATACTGCAGGGACTGTAGAAAGCACATGCATGAAATACAAGCATAACACAGATAGTAGGTTAGAAATATTTCAGTATGAGCATTGCTGGTGTACACATTTTATTGTGAGTGGTTTGAAATATCTGTGAAGTCAACAAACAATATCAGCTCATGGAGTGGGATACCTCACCCATATACCTTTATTACCTGATGTCTGTGGATGACAGAACATTATGTGACCAATACTGGCCTAGAGACAGCTTTGAACAGTACTATATGAGTTAACCAATACATTTTCAGCCATTAGATTTGCATTCTACAGCTATTACAGTGTTATATTTGACTGCAGCACCTTACCATACAGCCTGAATGCATACATCTCTACTGCAATGGTTACGACAAGACAATCCTGATGTACACTATTTTCCTTGGTGTTATTGGCATTGTTTCATGTTTTTATTGAACTACAGTTGATATTATTCATTTATTGCACTACAGCTCTAATTCCACATTTATTGCACTAGAGACTTTATTGTATATACTTTATTGCAGTTATTGGTATTGTTTCATGTTTTATTGCACTACAGTTGGCATTATTCCTCCATTGCACTACAGCTCTAATTCCACATTTATTGCACTACATACTTTACTGTATATACTTTATTGCAGTTAATGCTTTACTCTTTCTTACGTATTTCACTATAGTTAGCATAATACATCCATACTCACCACACATTCATGGCACAACTTGGCCAAGCACCTGGTATGTGACTTGACATCACGAGCTCTCTCAGCTGCAGCTATTGGGAGAGAGGCACACCATTATGCATACCAATTTTGCAGACATACAGCTTTCATTTAGTTAAGAGAGCAGAAGACATACTTACATACTTGTGGGGCATTCCCAGCCCTCGCTTCTTAGACCCAGACATCCAATGTTCCTCTCTTTTGTCTTTTCAGGTCATCATGGTGGTGACAATACTGCTCACTTGTGCAGGGGGATATCAGTAACACTGGTGGGTTCTCTGGCCTACTGGTCCCAGGCCTCTGTCTTATTCTACGAGACCTGGACACCACCCTGCAGCAGTCTATCATCATGGTTTTTCATGAGGAGCCCAACCATGATCCTGGACTCCAAAATGTCCCAACTCTGCACCCAAAAGCACATACCTTCACCAACACCACCAGCCATACCTCCAGTTGATCGAACTCCAATGAATTCTGCTGAATTCCCACCTATTGGGCGTGATATAGGCTGTTTTCCCACCCTTACAAGTCATTGGGCAATGTTCAAAAAAACACTGCATCTCTTAGCAGCTTACAAACCAGCTCAGTAGAACTGAGCAGCGCTAAAACCTGCAGAACCATAGTTTTAATCACACTTAACAACACTCAAAATAACCAAGCAGAGCTGAACAGTGCACAAACATTGACAGCCATTACCATGGTTATGCTGTGCTTAGCTGGTTTAAGCACAGTTGAGCAGACCGCAGCAGTGTGCGGCGAAGCACAGTGGGGCCATATTTTAAAATTGTGTGCATATGTGTATATCAAAAATAAATACGTTTTCACTTCCATGTATTTAAACCCTGGAACTACTACACACAAACCTGTAATTCTACCCATTTAGTTATGTGGATATTAAGAAATCTAGTTTACCTTTACATATACCACTAAGCTACCTGTTAGGAGTGCTGAAGACTGCGGCGCACAGCACAAACACACTTAGACAAGCTTAAACACACCTCTAAATAAATAATTAATTACATCTGGTTTCTATTTTTAGGTGTCTGGCAGGTGTCAGCTATGTCTGTATGAGTCCGCTCTGCTCAGAGGAGCTCCTTGCCACACTGCACCATGCCAAGCAAACACCACATAAAAAAAACTATAAATGTCATTATGCTTATTAATTACATCCAGTTTCTATATCTAGATATCTGGCAAGTGTCAGCTGTTTATATGTGAGCACAGCTTGGTATTGCTGCATTCTGCACCATGCCACGTAAACATGCATTTCAAAAAAATATATATATAAATAAATAAAACAAACACAGGGAATTATAGTACAGCATGACAGTTACACTTTCAACATTTGACACACTGCACAACATTGCTACAGTGGCAGGGGACCATTGCAGGGAGTCTCAAACTCATCTGCAGCTACGGTCAACACTACACCTCTCCTTACACTGATTCAATAACCATGTTCCGTGGCTCTCCCTCAGAAACACGCCATCATTAATATGCATAGCTCATTGCCGAGGGGGAACCATGGCCATGAACACTGATACATTCCATGTAGTCTCTACACGCTGCCTACATGGATTTTATTAAATCCTGGGGTATGTGCTTTGGTTTTCTTTGTTTTGCTAGAGGTGATAAGGCAGGACAACATTTCCAAGTAGTTCTTTATTTTAAGTAGGGGTTAGTTTATAAAAAAGGTGGGAAAGAGGAATTCTTTTATGATATGATTTGCACTGAATGTGATTCTTTAAAATTCAGTACGCTTGTTTTGAATCTGCTAAATTGTTCTGTTTCTTATGGAGGGTTGTCTTGACTGAGTTCTGTTTTGACATTTTAAAATAATCTAAGTCAAGGGCTCATTCAAATAACTGATAATTTGGGGGATTTCAGCTGAAATGGGTCTCTTATGTTGATATGTTAGAATAAACCCCTAAACTAGGTAATCTTTTTATAGCTAGCTAAATCAACACAAGTACAAATATAAGTACAAGGCCAACATAATTTTTTGATAGTTTAGGGTCTTTGCATGAAATGTTTGTTTACATGGAAGTGTAAGGTTACTGATATTTTCAATCTCTGTCAGTGAGGTACAGATGTGAACCTATATCACCTAATTTGCTGTGTTTCTTTCTTCACACTGATCTGTTAGAGGGTTACCTTAGTTTATTTCTGTGCACTCCCTATATGACTTGGAATGTTTTTATGTAACATTACATCAGTTAATGAAAAGGTGGTTAAGTTTGTTAACAAGAGAAAGGCATTTCTTAAAGCTATTTGTCTTTGTGATTAAAACTAGCACTTTCCGAGGCCCAGAATAGATATGATTATACACGAGCAGATCATTTAAAGAAGTAACTAAAGTTGGCATGCATTTTTATGTAATTGAGATAGTTTAGGACATGAAGTAATCAATGCATTCATTTGATAAGGCAAGCTAAGATGGGATATTCCAAGGGAAGGTTCTTAGAAGCTGAACACGGTAATACTCAAAAGGTCTTTGCTAATAATTTCCTTAGGTCCTTAGCAAAGAGCAGATAAACATATTGAAGAACAGCAATGCTAACATTTTACCTAATTGTTATTACTAAATACATCAGTTTCTATTTTGTGCAAGCTACTTAAAAACTAATTAACCATGTATTGTCTGTTACTGAGATTTCTGAAGGCAAAAATAATGTCTTATTGTTTTCCCCTATAAAGCAGAAAAATATTGTTTAAGTTACAATCTCTGTCTTTCAGGTTATTCTTATGAGGTAAATTGTGAATTTATTTTATGGGCTTTAATTCCTACATTATAGATATTCCAAGGCTACTGAGTCTTATGACCATTTATGCTTTGCCAGTACCCTTCTTCAGGCTGCATCGCCGTTGTCCAGGAAGGCCAAAGCAGTCAATCCCAGAATAAATTTGTGGATACCCATCCAGTCACCTAATTTGTGTTTAAAGGATGTCAGTGAGTTGAACTGCTTAAAGTACAGAGGAAGATTATTCCAAAGATTTGGGAGACACTGGGTTATAACCCCCCCCCCAAGTTTTATTTATCTGTTGGTAAAGATGTATGCCCTTGATTCAATAACTGAAGGAGATATTGCACTTGCATACATACAGAAAGTCCAGGACAACTGGATCTCTAATGGGTCAATAAGCAAGACAGAGATCTCCTCTCAAAGGTATGCAAGACTTTGACTAGAGTGATAGACCTTCCATCATATCTTGATTCCTTAGGGACTTTATACCTCTGAACGTTTTGGTTAAGAACCTTTCAGGTCTTTCCATCTGTTTGGTATGTTTAGTGAGATAAATCCCAAATGTGTATTGGACTCCTTACCTGGTCTGATCAACACTGTGTATAAGGGTGTGAGTATCTCTTTATTTTTATCCTTTTTGCCCTTCCTTTCCAGTTGGCAACCCTCATGCCCTGTATGCTCTGTGTAAACCAATTAACATATTGTCCCTACAAGACTTCTTTGAGTATGCTGGGACTGGTCATAGATCCTTAGGCATCGGAGGACCGGCATTCTGTACATCCATCTGGTGGGGAGTTCTGTATGACCTAACCATTTCCCCTCCCTTTGTGGCAATGTGATTCAGTCTAAGGTGGGTGTGTAATTTGAACAAGTTGCTTATCATCCCACCTCCACAGCAGCTCAGTCATGTCCACTTTTTGCCATGTTCACCATGCCTTTTCTAGTGATGTCCCCGGCCTCCACCAGGTATCATTGCCAAGAGATACACATGCACCACCATCCACCTGGATAGGCCTGCCCATCCCTTCTTGCCACTTCATCAGTCATCTGAGCTGTTAATCAAAGCCAGGTCACATGGGTCATAGTCAGGGCTTTATCCCTCTATGCCATTGGAGTGAATGAGTGATTATCTCTTTAGACTTTGATATTCATTTAGAAATTAGCTGTGCTAAATAGAAGGATTTCATGACAAAATTTGTCACAGTAGTCAAAAGACAGGGAGTTATCAACAAGTTCCTAGGTGCATGACTACATTTCTATTTTGTAGTGTCATGTCATCTATATAGTACAATGAGGGAATGTGTTACTTACATACAAATATTTCAGGCACAGGCAATAATGCCCTCCTAGCCTGACAATATACCAGAACAGTCATTTACATAATAAGTGCCCACGACGTTCTTAAAATTATTTAAATTAGTGCTTGCTTTGATATAATTTGGCAGTCTAGTCCAAGCATTATATATTCTCTTAGAGAACCAATTAGGACACCTCTTATTCCTATATAATCTCCAACACAGATTGTCTGATAATTCTTTACAACATTTTCATAACTCCAAACTTTCCCAGATGTGGCTGTCTCTAAATGCCCTAAACACCTGAATGGGGTCTCCTCTTAAATATCGTATGAAACATTGTACAAGTTCAGATATTTTAATCTTTCATAGTAACTTACATTTTCACATCCATGGATACCTTTGGTATATTTCTGCTGTAGTCTTTCCAATTTACTAACATACGATTTCCATATTGTTATTCCATATTCTAGTTTGGGTATAATGTAACTTACAAACAATGATTTTATCATTACTTACTTCTTAGACTTTATAAATCTTTTTATGTAACCTATAGTTTTTACCTACCATTAACCAATTGCTTGATATGATTAGAAAAACTGAAAGCTGGATCAGCCCATCTACCCAGGTCCTTAAATGAATCTCCAATTTCAATCACTGTGTGCTGCATTATTCACCTTTCAATCTATGTTTCCAAATCTCATGTGCTTAGTTTTTGATGTATTTTTCAGCATATTATCCCCATGCCCAAATGATCAATTTAGTTCAATTATTTTGCAGATATGCTCTATCTGTCTACCAAAATGATGATACTACATTTTTTAACATTTAGTCTGAACTCATTTTTAGTACAAGAGTTTACTAGGGAGAGATTATTCCTGAGGGATTGGCTGATGGAGAGTGACTTAACAACAACCTGCAGCTTGCGGTCATTGCCAGACTTTGTTAGTGAGAGGTCTTGACTCACTGCTTGGAGATTTCAGAAGTAAATTCCAAAAGGGAGAGGTCTCAACACTGACCTCCAAGAGACACTAATGGTCACTTTCAGACTTTCTGATGAGAAACCTGCAGCTTGCACAGTATGGGCATGGTTCTGGTTTTAAAATTGATCTGAAGAAGCGTACGGTAGCAGTACGTGAAAGCGCTTATCATTTTGTTTGTATCGTGAATAAACTACCTTATGGATTACAGCCTTGTTTCCTGAATGCATTTCTTCAACGTGGTGGGTCCTATAGCGTTTATTTTGCCTATTTACTTATTTGTTCGCTATTAGACCCGCAGAGTGTGTGGCATTTATCTGGTTACTTTTCGTTTTTTGCTTGCCACACTCTCCCACATTATGGAGCTTCCTTCTGTTGAACTGCCTTTCAATCCGGAGCTGAGGATACCTGTTGATACCTGGAACTCCATTAACAGGCAGAGTACTAATCCTTTATTGACCCTGGATTTACGTGAACAGGAGACTGTGCATGGCAGTAACACTACCATTAATAATATAGAAGATTTCTACTTGTTATTGAAGGACTTGGAAAATGATTTGTTCAAATACCAGAGACTTATCTGGCAGCGAAAGCATATGGAAGCCTGTCTTCATTTCAAGATTGTCCCCAGGGGCATGAGGGTTCTTTGTATGCCCACTTATGGGGACAGTCATCCAGCGTTATTACAGCAGTGGCAGGAACTGAACCTTGAGTTGAGCTACAAGTATATTAAACTTATTATTGATTATTTTTCTCCTATCGAGCAACAGTTACTACTCAAAATAGAATAATTGAACAGTGAGATAAGAGAACGATTTAATACTGAACTCTGTCTTGATAAATTAGACCATTTGTATGCACAAATACACTCGTATGGGAATAGACTCCAGCTCACTAAGCATAGGAAGTTGCTTAGAGACCATAAGGACTTCCAATTGGGTAACATTTTTGTTTGGCCTAGACGTCCAAATCCGAGTGAGGAGGATACTCGGATACGTCATCATTCAGCGTCTGCAGAGCGTACGCTCACGAATTTGGAGCACAGCACTCCATTAGTGCATACCACCAAAATCAATTCATTGAGCAGCAGCTCTGAGGAAGCTTTCATCACTCCTCCCAATGAACCTTTGATTCCGGTTTCGGAGTCTCTCATACGGACACCTTTACCTAATCAAGAGGCCAACAGCAAAGTTATGCCTCATCTACATACAGGGGCCATACCTAAAACTGTGCAAATTAACAAAGGAGCGCCTGGTCCTTCTTTTTTTTCCCTCTACCAGTAAGGACCAACAATCCACGGAGAGGTCGATACAACAGCTGGGACAGGAGAAAGAGGAAGTATTCGGAGGACAGTCCACAACAGAGACAATGCAGGAAACAGTAAAAAGTCTATGTTTTAATTTATCAAGTATGACATTACCAGACTCTGCTATTAGTCTATTGAATAAGGGGCTCACTTTCGTCCCTTCGCAGGGTAGTAATTTACATGAGATATTAATGGATATTAGAATGATTGCTAGAAGTCTAACTTTTAAAATGTATTTTAAAAATAATGATGGTACTTTGCCTGGAGGCAGTGAAATATTTGCACAATGTAGAAAAAAAAGAGTACATATTCTCCACCACTACCTATGCATATAGAATGTTTCGTTAGATTGTGTGAAGATGACTTGTATGATTATTTATATAATGAACAAACTAAGAAATGTAAATATTTTAACATGACAAGGGAAGAGAAAGATTCCTTACACTTTCTTTCTAATACTAGTACCCCTACTATCAGGCCGGCAGATAAAGGTGGAGGGGTGGTACTTCTAAATACAGCAGACTATATTGCAAACATGAACAAAATGCTCAATGATTTAAAGACATATGAACCCATTACTATTAATCAAATTAAAGAAATACATGGAGCTATAGAAGAGGTTATTTTTGATATGCTTATGTGTAACCAGATCACTGGTGAACTATACACTTTCTTCCACAAAGATTTTGTACGTATCCCCACCATAAAAGGGCTCCCAAAGATACATAAAAATCTAGATCCACCGCCCATGAGACCTATTGTATCTGGGGCAGGTTGGGCCACAGAACATATCTCTCTTTTCCTTGAAAAAGCTTTACATCCGTTGGTAGATAAAGTACCACATATCTTGAAGGACACTTATCAACTTCTTGAGTCAATAGAAAAATTAGACTTTAACTTGAATGTTTCTGAATATAAGTTGATTACTCTAGATGTAAAGAACCCGTTCACCTCCATCCCTAATGAGGAGGGAATACAGGCTATCAGGGAACTTATGGTACATGAGAGTGGCTATAGTAATGATAAACAGATCCTGATCTGCCAGTTACTAGACCTTGTCTTATCATGTAATGTGTTTTCTTTTGGCACCCAATTTTACAAACAGAAGTGGGGAGTAGCCATGGGCACTTCATGTGCCAACACGTACACTAACCTGGTTGTGTATGGTTGGGAGAAAGAACATCTTTTTCCTCACGACAGTTTTGATAAGGTTATCATCTACAAAAGATTTGTAGACTATATACTGATTGTATGGAAAGGATCCAGTGGGGATTTCAACAGCTTTTTGGATTATCTTGAAAATTCCAGTAACTTCCTGAGCTTTACCATGGACATGTCTAGTACTACCATTAATTTTTTGGATGTCAGTTTGAGCATCAAAGCAGGAGGGCTAGTTCCCTCATTATATAGAAAACCCTGCTGGAAAAACACGCTCCTGAGTTATGACAGCATGCATCCCAGGCATGTCTTTCCTGGTATAGTAAGGAGTCAGTTCATTAGAGTAAGCAGAATGTGTAGAGATGAGGTAACCAGGTCAGTGCAGATCGGACTTATGGAAGAGCTTTTTAAGGAGCGGGGATGCGACAGTATAATGTTAAGAGACATCAAGGAGGATATATTAGGTCCTATGAGGGTAACTCCATATTCAAATAGGCAGAGAACAAGGCCTTTCATCCAAAACCCTTGGGTCAGGACAAAGTTAGGCTTACAGTCACCTACACTAATGACTATGCAGCTATAAAGAGAATTATAAGCAATAATTGGAAGATTTTGACAGTTGACCATAACACCCTAAGTCTAGTGGGGAATACACCTAGTATAGCCTACCGCAACCACAAGAATTTAAAGAGATTATTGTGTGATAACTTCAGATCATGTGAAGTACCCGTAACTATTAAGACCAGTAAGAGAGGGACTTATCCCTGCATGAACTGCAACACATGCAGGTATATAAGTAAAGAACAAGTTTTTAACCATCCTACATTAAGTTTGACATTTAAGCCTAGATTTTATGCTAATTGCGAAACGCAGAATTTGATTTATCTTGCAACTTGTGAGCACTGTACAGCCTTCTATGTGGGGCTAACTAAGAGATCCTTTAAGAAGAGGCTTTATAATCACATTTATGACATACGCCAGAAAAAGGAGCAGAATGCTTTAGCTAAGCATATCATAGCCTTCCCAGACCATACATTTTGTTTTAGGGTCCTACAGATAGTTAAGAAAAGTGTTAGAGGGGGGGATCATGTAAACAACCTAGAGATGGTGGAACTTGAATGGAGTTTTAAACTTAGAGCACATGTGCCCCCAGGCCTGAATGCCTATGTTTCCCTCAAACCTATATTGAAAAATAGGGATTGACAGTGCTATTAATAAGTATTTTTAGTTGCTTTAGTAGCTATTGAAAGTAGTGAATACCTCTATATTTTATAACAAGAGTCTTAATACATATGTCTGCACATGTTCTCACACACTTTTTTATATAGGATCCATAGTAATCTGCTATGAATTATAACTGGATCTTTATTGGTCAGGAATTAATATATGCATAATAAGAGCAGAGTAGTGGATAGATTTGTATATAAGTACTACTCTGTCAGTCTGTTTATTTATTTATCTATTCATTTATTCATGAGTCTTTTAGCATCTCTCATTTCCAGCTTTTTTGATGTTTTAACATTTTGTCTTTACAAGTATGTGTAGTTAAATTGTTCTTCAGCGCATGAACTGAAGTTCTGTCCCACAATAAGTTGGTTGCCCAGTGTGTTTCATGCTTTTTATGCTTTGTATAGTAAGTTAGCTACAGATTTTTAGCGTGTTTTAGCTTTAGCATATGCACACCAAGCTTCCACGCACATTTTCACTTCTTATTTTAGTGTATTTTAGTGTAGTTAGATACTTGTATTAATTTTTATATTATTTATATACTGCTCTACATATATATATATATATATATATATATATATATATATATGTTTTTATGCTGTATAAGTATTTAACACTTTAGTCACTTAGTTTTTATCCCTTATTAAGGTTTTATTAATTGTTTATGTATGAATAGTAATAGAGTTGTGCTTATATTTGTATATATTCATATTCACAACCTTTGTTTTTAATTTCTTGTTTCACCCTAAAGACAGTATTCTATATTAAGATGAATGTCTTTAGTTCTAAATGTTTGATAAGAGTTTTTGACTCTGCTATTGTACTTAGTTTTATTTTGTAATATACATGTAGTAGGTAGAGGGAGGGGTGTTGACTTTAGAGGCATTAGTTTGCCTGATTGTAAGAATTCTTCAGTTAATTAATTTAATAATTGAATAATTGATACCCCTGTATCAGTATATAAAGGGCATGGTTCTGGTTTTAAAATTGATCTGAAGAAGCGTACGGTAGCAGTACGCGAAAGCGCTTATCATTTTGTTTGTATCGTGAATAAACTACCTTATGGATTACAGCCTTGTTTCCTGAATGCATTTCTTCAACGTGGTGGGTACTATAGTGTTTATTTTGCCTATTTACTTATTTGTTCGCTATTAGACCCGCAGAGTGTGTGGCATTTATCTGGTTACAGTATGGGCTCTGTCTTTCAGACAGTTTGATATCCAATTTACCATACATGGGCTGATTTTTTATATCATTTAGTTTCTATGTAATGCCAGCATGGCTCATGGTGTTGTCTTAAAGTGACTACTTGAGCAAAACAACTGCTTAATTACAATAATATTGAATTGTGCTTTTGTATGAAAGAGGTAGAATTCTAATTTGATCTCTGTTTAAGGGGCAAAACACTACCACACCCTAATGCCAGGGGCTTGAAATCCTTAACTTCCTTTAGCATAAAATCATTACTGAAGATGCTATATCTTGCAGAAAAGTAGATTCAATAATAAAATGACAGAAAAGCAAAAATAATATGGTTTGTTAAAATACAGCACAAAAATGTATTTCCTTGTACCGCAGCACGGGCACAGGGAAAGAAGTATTTTTATGGTAGTTTAACAAATTGCACTGTTGCTGCTTTTCTGTCATTTTATTATTTTAGTTGTTTCTGTTATTATTGTTTGATATAATCAGAAAGTTAATGTTATTTGCTGTTACCTGTGTGCAGTTTTGACCATCTCGATTCATCACATACCTTCATTACCTAAATAAAAAAAAAAGTATAGCTGCAGGAAGAACTACTCTTACTTACTGGAAATAGCCTAATAGCAACATGCTGTCATGGATTTCACCATAGCAGCAGTACTGACATTGACATTATATTACTATTATTATTAAGAGAGAGCTATAAGAATTGTAGTGAGATGTTTGCTAATATATCCTTATAGCTAGATATGAACAGGGATTTTAGACTGAGGGCAGTAGTGAAGACCTGTGGAAAAGTGAGAAATTAAATGTCCATGAGCTGTTAATAAACAGGAGTCCTCTGTATTTCCCACATTAAACATGTGCAAGTAAAATACAATGCAGTTTTGGAATCATTTGTCTTTTGATGCAGGTGTGTTGATTAGTCAAACTTAAGTCAAATTTCAGTTCCTGACCTAAATACTTAAAACTACATTGATTGTGTTTCTGTATGTGTGTGTCTTTATATGTGAAATATGATTCGCTTTCAGAATATTGTCATTTTGGAACATCAAACTGCATATGTTTGAGACCATATGATCAAAGTTCTGAACCATCAAACTGTTTGTATCATGATTGCAGTGTATTGGGGATCGAGGAATTTTCCCTTTTCGCCACTGTATTGTGATCCTGAAGTTGGTATATATAATGAGCAGGGATTGTGGGGTGCAGGGGAGGGGCTTGCCCCACAGCTGAAACAGAGTTTGTGGTGGTTCTGCACTTTCCGATGTTATGGAATGTCAATCATAAGGTCTTGACCATATGTAGTTTGACATTCTATAATGACGATATTCTGAAGTGGATCCATCTCTCTCTCTCTCTCTCTCTATATATATATATATATATATATATATATATATATATATATATATATATAATATATAAAGTATGATATACATCTTGTGTATATGCAATTTGTGGGTGTGGGTGTGTGTGCATGTGCATGACATTGTTGTTTAAATTTACCACCACATCTCCCTGCTTCAGAAAGATTTTGAAATGGGCTAGAACCAGATTATGTACACAAGATGACATTAAATATTTTAATATTTGAGCTGTTTTATTACCCGTTTTCCTCTTCCTTAAATGACAATCTATGGAACTGAAATGAACAGCCTAGAGAATTGGCATTTTTAATTTAACTATTTGTATTTAATCTGTTATTCAGTTCTTTCTTTGCTAAACTTACCATTAATTAAATAATGTTTTAGGGAGCTTAGATATCTAGCAGTATGTTACCATATATACTGCACGCATCTTCTTTGTTATTTTTTATCCTTTATTTTTACTTCATTCTGTTTGCAACTGTACCTAGTTAGAAACTATGCTGTGTTATGCTTCATTACACATCTCCTCACATCCGTTAGGCACCACTATCCATTATATGCTCAAAATTATTTTTTTTTGTCTTTGAGAAACTTGATAATGCATTAACTTGGAGTCTTTGATAACAAGGTTAAACATAAGCCATTGTCTCCATCTGTAATAAATCTGTATATGTTATGTTCCTGAAGTACATAATTGAGCTGATACAGCATTTCTTGTATATTATATGATTTTCATTTATTTCAGTGGGATATAAAACTTATTTTTGTGTCTCTTCTTCTGTAAGCAAATGGCATTAATATCTAGTTCATGTTCTTTTTTTGCTTAACTTTATTAAATTTTTATATACTGTCATTCATTTCTTACTACCATCATTGCTGAAACATCTGAAATGCATTATGTCACTGGTTATTTTAAAGCTGAGAAGAATTAGTAAATATTGCATATCCCATGCCTTGTTTTTGTTATCAAAAGTGTTAGGATTTTTGTCTACATTTCTGTATATTAGGCTATGTGAAAATAGATATTAAATTAAAAATTTAACGTAATTCAAAATCATAGACTTAGTACAATAATGAAAGGGCAAAAACTTGAAGCCTGTCAGGCAGCAGTTTCTCTAAGAAGATGTGTTAGTGCATCTGTTGAAACTGTCATAATGTGTATGGCTCCATAAGTAACACTAGTAACTGCATAGCCTATTAGACAAGCCATTCATTTAGATCAATTCCTCTTTGTGGGATAAAAGGACAAACTGTGGGTACCCAAGTAACCCCCATCTTGATGGATGCTGAACTTTCTTTCTCCAGATCAAACTTGCAGAATCTAAGTGGAAAGTGCCCTATTTCAAAATCTTGATGTGGAAAACAAAATCATTCCATGTTATAACAAATAAAAGTCAGAATATAACAAACAAAATAAAGACATACTTAACAGGTGGTTACTAAATAATTGCTCTGGGGATGAGTGTGTCAGGGTTTGTATTCTGATTAAATTAAATACCTGCTTTTTCAATGAAGCTCAGAAAGATTTTGAAGGCAGAGAGCTATGTCATAATATTTATAGTAAATAAAATATACTTTAATAATCTTATTATACATGAAATAAGTACTGAAATAGTATACACTGTACAGTTTCCACACTGTAACAGTTATATTAAATTCATATAGTCAGATGTGGCAGTTAAAGTTATGAAGCCTATATAAATTATTTACCAATAAGACTTTAATGTAGAAAAGAAAGTTGGAATGCTATGTACCTTCCAACGGTGGCAGTAATTTACAATGTACTCACCAAATATGGAATTTTCTGTTGTGTTGGCAAATTTACTTAGACAAATTTTCTTTGCTAATTTGCAATTAACACATGATCTTTCAAAGTTAAACTGGAAGGCCTTATTACATTTTAAAAAATATTAATATTGTGTTACAGTTTTGGGATTACAACAACTGCAAAAGCCTTTCTATAAGAGAACAAAGAGGCTACAACTTTCACATGATGTATTTAGACAAGATAGATAAAAATCTCCATGTCATTCAAATTATTGATTTATTTAAAAGATGATTGTATTGACACTACAATTTCTGTGTTGTTTTATGTAAAGAGTTATAAACATATGCATACAGGAAGAGGTAGTTGTGAGTGAAAAACATTGCTAACAATGAGGCAGCATATAAAATTGCTATAATCATATAGCTAACCTAGTACCAGCACTATCTTACATGAAAACATATCACCAAACATCTCTGCTAAAAGAGAATATTTAAAGAAAAAAGTTGTTACTCATTACAATTATTTGTCATACCGCTCACCCTCTTAGCTCAAGAAATCCAAAGACAAAAATAATGGGGGGACAAAGGCCCAAAATAGAGATATAGCATTAATATTACTATTGTAACTTTATAAAGTTATTAAAATAAAAGGTTTTGTGTTGTCATGCATTTTCTGAAGGTTGTAAAGTCTGAAACCCACACTGAAAAGAAACGTTATTTTAGAATGAATCACTTTACAATAAAGAACTGAATTCAATGTCAACAAATGTCACCTCAGTAGCATTGTCATTTTATTACAGCTGAGGTAAAAAGTCAAATTAAAGACAGAGGAGAAAAAGGGAATATGTAATACAATACAATAGGAAATAAGTTGGTCATTTTTTAACAGGAAGAGCAAGAAATCCCATTTATTTTATTAGAATTAATACTTTGTAAAGTATAAATCAAAACCATCCATGAAAGGTGCTTGTCAACACATCTTCATGAATATGGACTAGCAATCTGTTTTATAAGTGACAACTGTCATGCACATCTGAAAGGAAGGTAGAATAATTAACTGCACACATCCCACATATCCTAGCTGACCAGGTACTTCAACAGTAGCAGCTGATGTTAATATCAAATGTGGCAAAACATATTTCTGTGGGGAAACATTCCTCCTGGAATAACTGCCCTGTAGTGGTTCTACTTTAGAACCTTGAATTACCAAAAGCTCAAAATTCACATGCTTGAGACCATACGATCGAGCATGCAACATCCTGAATTACCACAACATTGAAACTTCTAAAGCTCAAATGCTGTGCCTTTACAAAGTCAGTATGCAGGATGTTAATTTGTACGTCAAGGTGACGGATATGTTACAATGGTGGATGTGAGATGTGTTAATCCTAGTAGGACTGGTAGTGTCTATGAAACCACTTCATATCAAAAAAGGAAAGAAGATCTTTGCATAAAAGGTTTTATCTATCATTTGTAACAGAAATATAAAGCTAGAAAGAAAAAGTATGAAAGCTGTAAGGGATGAGCAGTAACCAAAGATCACAGGAGATGGGAAGTTTTAGGGAAGTCCATTGCTGACCATCATTGTAATGACCTAAATGATTTCCAAAGGCATGTAACATGGTCAGATCTAAGGCAGAAGGCAGAACTTTGCAAGGATGCTCCCTGTTTTATGGTGGATGTTGTTTTAACTAGTACATCTAACAAAATTGTCATGGTTTTATCAAGACATAAAACAATGCTGCAGCAAGGTAAGAGAGTTAGGAGGAGAACGTGCATCACAAGAGTAGGTAAGGAAATTACTATTGACTGCATCAAATACATAATTTTGCATTAAAAATGGCTGCTTCATCCATAAAATGGTGTCAGATGTTAGTAAAAGTAATTTCCACCTAGGTTAACTTACATAATTTGAGCACTGCAATGGTTTGTTTAATGGATGGGACCTTTCTTACCAAAGGAAACAGGTCATCAGTTGTACAGAATTCATGGATTTTTACAATATTGTGGGATAACAAAGACTATGCCTTTGGTATACTGTCTCATGTGTAAGAAGATTCTCAGTTTTGCAATCACCTATGGCAATGTGTGCATGAGTTGCTTAACAATGTTAACTTGATTGCCGGTGTCAAGTATGTCCCATGTAACTTTCAGATAGCAACTATCAAAAGTGTTAGGTTTCATATTAATGGAATGATTCCCAAGGGATGATGATTTCACTTTAGCCAGAATATGTGGCAAAAAGTACTAAGTCTGGGTCTTGTACCACTATATGGTAGAAACATACACTTTTAACTCTGTTAAAAAGCTGGCTGCTCTGACATTTTTAGATGTGGCAGATGTCAAAAAATGCATTTGAGGAGTTAAAGAGTCCTTTTCCAGATGAACATAATTACTTGGGCAAGTCCTTTGAGGTGTGGTACATGTATGGTAAACCTAGGAAGTTCTCTACATGGACTATCAACAGTTGTAGATTTCCACCTTTATTTCATGTAAGATTAGGTTTCACTTAAATGTATTTGGTTACATATAAATATAGTAAGTGCAGCCATATTATTCAATAGAAAAGAACGTTTCAGTAATCTTCAGTCAATAATACATATAAGAACAAAACGTGCTAACAGAATTTGCAGTGCATTAAATACAAACAGGCTTGTGAACCAAGATTAAAGAGGCATGTAGAAATTTACAGAGTTCTGGTATTTTTATGAGATACTTCAGATACTGTGAGTCAGTTAGTTTGGATTGATACACAAAAAGTCATTGCACTGCAGTCCACAGATGTTTGGTACAGACACTCAAGACTGAGTGCAGAAGTCAGGTCAAATACCTAGCATTTCAGGCTATTAATGGTATTATTCAGGAGAAAATAAATAATTCTGAGTATAGTGAGTGTAGAAGCTATGAACATTATAATTAAGTCTACATCAGCATTGTTAGTGGAGACAGTAAGATTTGATTTGGTATTGCTGACATCTGCCTCCACTGTACATAATAAAACATTCTTAACCAAACTACAGTGTATGAAGTCTTATTCTGAAAGTTACAAGAAGATTTGGCACATAAAGGAGAGACTGGCATCTGTGAAGCACAGTTCTGGGTAATTAAAAGATAAAGATATTCATTCCAGGCTCATTCCAGTTTCTTTTAGTTATTTCCAGTTTATTCTAGTATTATATGGTCCCATCAGTTCTTATAATGCAGACCCATCATTGATGGGAGGGACAATATTTGCAGTTAAAGCAAGCCCCAAAACTCCATAGCAACCTTGCAAATTTATTGGCAGACAAACTACATGTATTTTAATGAGCAGCAGAATTTCTACTTCAGAAAATTTACAGTAAAGTCTCAAAGAACTTCAGAATCTCCAAGATATCAGTGTACAGGACATTATCCAGTTAACAGCAACTCATCAAAAAACTTCATCTCCAAAGCAGATGACAGATTTCCAGTGTGACGTCACAGGGGCAAGGAAATCCTTACAAGAGGGAGTTTGAAAAAGCTCCAAGATGTCTGGTCACCTTCTCCACGCAATTTCAGCTTTCCTTATGTTAGCATTCATTTTTATTACAATGCATTTTCTAGCTAAATCAGATAGTAAATCTCAGAAAAAATGTAAATACATCAGTAAATGTAAATTGCATAGATATGTCAAATAGTTCTACATAAAGGCACAAATAAATGTGTGGTTTAAATTAGAAACTGGGTAAAGTGGTCTAAAACCTGTGTTCCAGAAATGTTCATTTAAATTTCAATGTTTTTAGTTAAGGAATGTTAAATCAGTCTAGATGCAAAAGGGCTAAAACACAGAAGCACACTGTAATGAGTGAGGTAATGAACACTCTTTCTCATGATTTGCAGTGTAATTCAGCTTCTAATGTCAGCATGGATCCATACTTAAAAAAATAGGCAAATTGTAGTTTGCAGTCTTCAGACATCAGTGTAAATGCTATGACACATGTAATTCAAAATACAGAGTTAAGTTGCAATGTTGCAAATACCAATGTGAACAGTCAGTATATGTAACATGAAGATTTCCAGACAAAACACAAAGCAAGCATTTGCAATGTTTCAAGTTCAGGTTATTTCAAATACATATGATCAGAATGCAATCAATTCTAGTTTATTTTTTCAGAAACCAGTTACTGAGGTGGGAAAAGAGGGAACAGATTCCAGATTTTGATCAGTTTGATAAAGTAAACACCAGCATAAATGATTCACAGGCTACAGAGCAAAATGAAGAAGAAAGGCATACAATAGCTCAAGTCAATTTTTATTACTGGTGTTTTGAGGCAGACCAAACAAGATAATTTTTCTGTCATTGTTTAAGGCTGAGAGGAATGACAATATTTCATTGTTTGCAGAAAATAAATTATGGAATAATGTACTGATTACTACAGACACATCGATTTCAGATACAAATAAAACTGTATTAGAGGACGAGTGCAGCTATGTCAGGATTTGAAGGGTCAAAGGTTACAGCACAGATCAGTTCTGAGTGTAATAGTACCATACTAGATATGAAAATGTCATCAGCATTACATGTTATTTTATATTTCATTAGCAAGATGTTATGGAAAATAAAAATGCTACAGAATGTACAGTAGTGCACACAGATGACACTTGAATGAATTTGTATGTGGTAAATTGTGCAAATGATATAGAGAATTTGAAAAATTGGTTACAACAGGAATGCAGAGATTTGTGGGTTAAAGATAAAATAAATCTGGGTTCAGTTGCCACAGCTGAAGTACAGGCCAAGTTACCACATTTTTAGAAACAGTATCGTATTCTCAGAAATGCAAAGACAGACTGGAAAGGAAATTTCAATTCACTTTTATGGCCAGTAAGGAAAAATGTTTCAGGCTTGTATTAGATTTAAAATTGGTATTCACATTTACCATTCTGGAAGTACATGTTGTATATGGTATACTAGAAATAACAGTCAAATTCATTTTGCAGAATAAATGGTTTACAGTTACAGAGCTAGCAAATTATTTTTTGTGTTATTGTTTTGTTTTAGCAGACATTGCTAAGACCTTTGAATTATAATAGTAAAGTGTTGCAATGCATAAATAATATCTTGATACAGAGACATAAGAGCATTTATGGATAGTTTTGCAGAATGCAGAATTTAAAGACAATGTTACATTTTAAAAGTGTCAGTACAGTCAAAAGTTTAGATCCAATGCAAGAAAAGAGTGCAGCATAAATATTATATGCCATTAAAGCCACAGGTTGTTATAAGGATTAAGGTGTTTGCCTTACAGGCACAAGATGCAGGGCTTGATTCTTACATGGGGTAATTGACTAGGCTTAACATGGTTTCCAGGGCAGTTAGCCTAGAACGTATCTATGAGCCTGTGTCAGGACAAAAATGCAATGCAATTTTACTATATGAGGAAACTTCACATACTTGGGCAGTCACTGTGGTGCAGCGGTTAGCATTGTCACCTCACAGCAAGAGGTTCTTTGGTTCGATCCTTGGCTGGGGTGCCTTCTGTGTGGAGTCTGCATGTCTTCCCTGTGGTCGCGTGGGTTTCCTCCGGGTGCTCTGGTTTCCTCCCACATCCCAAAGACATGCTGTAGGTAGGTTGGATTGGACACTCTAAAATTGGCCCTAGGTGTGTGTGTGTGTGTGTGTGTGTGTGTGTGTGTGTGTGTGTGTATGTTGTCACTACTGCAACATGCAGTTCAGCAGTGATCTGCACATTGCAGTATTTAATACAATTCAGAGACATGCAAATTTGCTTATAATGAGGCCTTACCTTGTGACAGCTAACATGTCTCTGAATTACAAATGGCCACAACATGGGATAAGGACCTTTCTAGCACATGCAGCATGGCTTACATTAGGTATTTTATTGAGTTCCTGGGGTAATGTTTTAGTATTTGCACTCTATGTGAAAATGCAATATGTTGTTCTTCATCTTTAGCTATACAAAGCTTTTCTCCCTGGGCTTCCACTAAAAAGGGACCTATGCCCACCCAGATTTTCTTGGTAAACAAAACAAAACAAATAAATAAATTTATTATGTTTTAAGATTGAGATATTTATTACTGACATTTATTTTACACAAGTTATGCATGCTTAATGATAATTCATTGACACAATACAGTATTTATTTATTTAACAATTTTTTTACTGGGAAAGTCCAACTTGGAACAAAGCCAATTTTCGGTGGAGGCCCAGGGAGAAACACTCCAGACGTATATCTTTGTAACATGGGAGGAAACAGGAGCACCCAGAGGAAACCCACGTGAATGCAGGTAGGACATGCAGGCTTCACACAGAAGGCACCCCAGCTGAGAATTGAACTAGAGAACCTCTTGCTGTGAGGGGACAATGTTACCATTACACCATTGTGGTGTCTAGTATAAAATTAACTGTGTAGTTTTAATGACTTTATAATACTTATGCATTAGCTAATTATTTTTTCTGATATGCTGGTTTGTCAGTAATGATAATATTGTGCATAACCAGTCTTTATTTTATGTGAAAGAATTTCAGATTCCCCAATACCATTTCTACAAAAGCTGTTGTTTAATTTTTTTTCTTGAGAAAAATGTAAGAAAAACATTGCTAAAGCACTTATTTTCTGATTGCATTTCAAAGCCGTGCTATGATTATAACCATAAGACCGTGAGACTGTTTTGTTTAATAAAGTTTATAACATTTTTGCTCAATGTTAACTTCATGTCATGTGCAGGATATTCCAAAATGACTGCTGTTAGAAAGCAACAAATGTTACTAAAGTCATGCATACATCAGTACCACTTCCTCACTTTTATTTATGTATTATTTTTAATTCATTTATAAACTCAGGTTATAAATATGAAGATTTACTAAGGTTTACAGATAATAAAAGCAAACGAAACTATGTTCCTACTCGATGTCTGTTGAAATTTGGTCAGAATAAATTAATTCATTGGAGTTTCTGTAATACCTGCAATGTGACTAATTACTACCATGTGTACTTTATTCAAGATGTAACTAGTCTTTGCATACATGAAAAAAATGTTCCTTCAATGTACATCCATAATATTTGCATCATTACTGGAAATATACAAAATGTCTTGAAAAATGTAGATACCTGCAACTGAGAAATACATCTGTTAAAATTATTAAAAAAACTGTCTCTCTTGAGCCCTGTTATTATTATTAATGGTAAAATGTTTGAAGTTCATACTAAAACATTTGTTGGAGCTTTACTTTGAAATGGGAGATAATTATGAATCTTTAAAATTAAAATCAAAGCTGTTGTTTAGTAAAATAATTTTAATATCTTTTTTAATTTCTAGTATCTTTTTATATCTGTGCCTTATTCAATGCTGCAACAGGGTCAGTATATTAGTGTATTTTAAATAAACTGCTACACAGAATTAATGAAAACAACCTTTCTTCATGTTCAAAATGGAATGAACAAATTTGAGGCACTATTGACATATATTTCTAAAACATTCAGATTCATAAAAAATGAAAAAATACTAGTCTCATGGTTACTTATTGTGTGGGCATTATGTTACAGTGTTGTGTAGAACACATGCAGCTTTACTTTGGTACATTATGTTACAATGTTGTGCAGAACACATACAGCTTTAATTTGGTATATTATGTTACAATGGCAAAACATGTATGGCTTTACTTTGGTCTTGATACTCAGTAGCAATAAAATACTCAGCTTTTAGTTACTGTAGATAATAGGAATATATCACTGTAATAGGAAAATAATACTATCACTCAAAATACAGCATTAGTTTTAATGGATAGTAGACACTAGTACACTAAAGAAATAAGCTATTACCACAGAAAAAATAAGAAAAAAACTCTGATTTTTTTCAAATATCTGTGCAAAACTGCATGCTGAAACATACATATTAACAGTTATTTCCTTATGTAACATTTAATTCCTGAATAAAAGTATTGATGTTAATAACTTAACATACATGACTTTAAAATTTTAAACTTTATAGTGTTCTAAACTGCATCATTTAGAAATCATAAATAAATAATGACATTAATAAATATGTCCTCCATGCTGAAAGGTCATTTTTATGATGTAAAAAAACATTGCTATTAGAATAGTACATACTTATGTGGACCACAAGTGAGAAACAGTTCAGTATGGTAGTGATGCTCATTAATGCTCTTTATGTGTACACTGCTGTGTAATGCCTCTCCCATCAAGCATAATGTCATCCATCATTGTAGATGAAGAGTCTTATCATCATCACAACACCTGATGTGTGCCAGGTTTGCCAAGTAGCAAACTCTTATGGGAGTATTTGGAATTAGAAAATACTTTAGTTTGAGATCTCAGTTTAACATCTCCTCCAAAGGACAACACACGCAGGATTGTAGCACCTCCCCACACCAATGGAGCAAAGTCCTAAAAATGTTATCAACACCATCTGACAATGAAATGAGCAATTTTTATTAGCAATAAGTGATCTTCAGTACAACACAGCTGCATGTGATAAACATTGTTGTAACATTTTGTACTATTACAAATTTTTGTATATAGCTGAACAACTTTTGAACATGCAAAATGTTCCATCCATCATGCAAGGTTCCTGAAAAAAAAAATGAATTCAGTGAGCAGATCTGACACTAACGTCATGATGTAATCATAGATGAAAACTGATGGGTATGCAAGATTAGAAGATAATGAACAAGTGTATTTTGTTTTGATAATCTCAATGACATTCTCCTGAATAATGAAAAGGAGAAAGTAGCATGCTCTTTGCCTGAGACTTGACCCCAGGATATTAATAACATTTAGATACTAATACCATGCTTAGATTCCTAGCCATTCAGGTAGGATAACATAAAATACCTGCATTAGTGATCCATTCAGAACACAGTGACAATTTTACAGTAAGCAGTATTTGTTCTAGATGCTTAGAGGTGACAACCAAAGTCATCTATAGAATTTGCTAATATACCAAATAGACAAAAATACATTTTATTACAGACACGCACACACACACACACACACACACACACACACACACACACACACACACACACACACACACACACACACACACACACATAGACGATATTGTTTTAACTTCCTCAAACAAGAAAAACATTGAACCTAAACTAGTCAACCACAAATTATTAAAAAGAAAAATATCAAAACAAAAAAAAAAATCGTTGAACTTTTTTTGCAGAGGGACAATCCCCCCTCCCCACCCACAGCTAATTATATATTCAGAATCTGTAATTGCACTGTGGTGGGAAAGGACAAATTCCCCGTTCCTTGCTGTACTGTGATCTCACACAGCCAATAAAGGTTGCAGGATTGATCAGATGATTTTCAATCACACACGCTGCCTTTTTTGTTTTTTTTTTTTAATTTCAGACAACAAAACTTTCAACTAAAGGAATGTATCCTATATATATATATATATATATATATATATATATATATATATATATATATATATATATACATACACATCTATATATATATATATATATATATATATATGCACATATATATATATATATATATATATATATATATATATATATATATATATATATATGCATATATATATATATATATATATAAAATTGTATTTCTTTAAATTGCCAATGAACTTTCATCAACACAATATGTCTAAAAAGTTCATCAGCAATCACAAACAGTTAACAAAAAACACACCAAATTAAAGTGATTGCAAATGTAAATGAACAGCTTACATTTGCAATCACTTAAAGACATGTGGGGGTATGGGGAGGTGAAGCTGTTCTTCCCACACCCCTGGAAAATAATTATGCTAACTTCATGGTCACACAACTGCAGAGAAAGAGGGTAACACCTGCAATTATATTACAGCTGAACTGTTGATGTTTGACTGTAACATAATTTAACCATTGTAATCTCCGAGGAAATGTTTCATGTCAGGGTGGTATGGGGGTGAATCATGTAAAAACAAGTTCTTTATTTCTTTTTTGTGATCATAAATGTAAAAACAATTTTGCTTGCAGATCAGTAATTCAATGAATATCAGCTTGATGAAAGGCATGTCACACTCTCTCTCTTTTTCTCAGTATTTATGTATGTATGTATATGTATATGCTTATGTATATGTATATATGGGTCTACTTTTTTTGTAGAAACATCATTATTTTGAAAAAGAAAAGTACAACCCCATTTACGTGAAAGTGCACATAAACGAAAGTGCACTTTAGTGAATACCAGTTCACTGAACCGGTAATAAAAACAAAAAAGGAAACATTGCAGCACCGAAGCACGTTACATTGGGGATAAGGGAATATACCTGTTTCCCCACTGTAGTGCAATCTTTGAGTTAGTATATATAAAGCAGTGGGGGTGTGGGAGCCACAGCCCCCCACATGGGGGTGGAGTGGGGCTTGCCTCCCTGCAAAACTGCCTTTGTAGTGTTTCCTTTTTTGTTTTTATTACTGGCTTGGTGAACTGGTATTCGTGAAAGTGCACTTTCGTTTAAGTGCACTTTCACATAAAAAGGGGTAGTACTTTTATTTTTCAAAATAATGAGGTTTCGACAAAGAAAAGTAGATCCATAGATGTATATATATATATATATATATATATATATATATATATATATATGTGTGTGTGTGTGAGTGGTCACACCAACATAATACCACTTCTTCTGTCTGGTATAGAATGGCCTCTGTCACTTTTGTCCCAGCATTTGATACTGCTCAGCCCTGCCCCCTTCATAGAATGGTATGCCAGTTAAATAACTGAAGGATGTATGAAAGGGGCTGTACAGATTTTTTCCTCCTGTTTGCACCTGTGTGCTACGTCATTATGGTGAACTGTTCACTTCTGTGCATGTCTTCCTGATGTGCCCTGCCAGTGTCCTACCTTTGTGACAGACCCAAGAATATAGGTAGCTTTCTTAGCTAAATGAGAGACTCTTATACAGAGGGATCCACTGAATGTACCCTATTGTACGTGGGGGCTTACCCTGCATTAACCCCTTGGTGTCCCAAGTCCCATAACCCCATTCCTGTACTTAATCACCAGTGTCATTGTCGAACATCCTGCCCTATGCCATATGGTCTAGCCAAAATAGCATGATAAATGTTGCACTGCATAACAAAATGCTCACTATCTAAAGACAATTTTTTATGTTACTTGTTATAAATAAGAGCCAGTTATATTATACAGCAGAAATATTTCATTAAGGCATTTATGTGGTTTCTTTAAAGCACTTTAAGTGCTACATATAGGACACTGGCAGTGTTTTCAGGATATTTTAATGAAGTTCTTCATAGGACATAATAGAGTTTTTCATTCTGAAAATGTTAAAATAGGTGCAGTGTGTTTTATGACTAGTGTGGTAATAACAGCTTGGATGAATAATTCCAACACAATTATACGCATGCTTTCTTCAATGGCAAATGGATATTGTAAGTTACAACTATAAAAACATAAAAGTGGGAAAAAAGAAATTATGCATGCAATACATTTGGAAAAGAAGTTGCTTAGGATTTTGCCTTACCAAATTATGAAGAAAAAATGGGAATGGTAAGAAATTTTTTCTAGATGAAAGGCATTATGTCACAAAAAAATCGCTGTCTACAAGAAATGAGAAAGAGATGGAGAAATGGTAATTTTAAGTCTAAAGAATCAAACTAGAGTAGTCTTTTATAGATCAAGAGTGAATTAATAAAATATTGGCAAGAGAAAACTAAGGGGAGTATTTGGGGCACAAGGTAATGAAAAATGAGTTTCAGTACATGGTGGGAACATTATTTCTGGGTTAAGAATAGCAGAGGCTGAAAACATTGCAAAGGAGATACCTAAAGGGTTGATTTTTGCAGCTTTTGATGGGCTTGCATCAGGGAAGATATCCAGATTAGATGTGTTAATGGGCAATTGTTTTAAAGAATACAGATAGAAATTTATATCTTACCTGCTAGAATTGTATGTGGATTGTGACGCTTATGGAATGTTTCCAGCAGACAATAACATAGCAAAAGTAATGTTTCTTGGACCCAATAAAGTCGTTATCACCTAGTAGTTATAAACAGATTTCAGTACTATAGCTTGAATTACAAATGTCTGCAAAGGATTTGGTGAACAAAATTATTAACATTTTTATCACAGATATTTTCCTACCAACAAAAGGGTTTTAGTAAATATAGATCAGGCAGTTCAGACTGCTAACCATTTGAAATGTCAGGACCCACTATAGCAAGTTCTAAAAACACAAAGACTGAATGGCCAAAAGATCAGATACACTACATCTGAGATGTCATTTCTCAGTATATTCCCTTTTCTCTGAGATATGGCTATCTCATGGCTGGTTGTATATAAGTTCGGAGAGTGTAGTGGGCTTGCCTTCCATATTGGGGGGGGTAAGGTTTTATAGAGAAGAGTGATGTTTTGAAATTGATCAGATGACTTGTAATCACATGTGCTGGCTTTTTTTATTTCAATCAACAAAACAATCTCCTATGTTTTTGGTCTTTTCTTTTTTGGCTTGTCAGCACTCAGCATTTCAAGTGCCGACATTTCAATAGGAAGCCATCCAGACTTGGGATGGATAGGGCTGAAAATACAGAAAGTGTCATTGTCATCAATCCTCTTTTTCCTACTTTTACATGGGGTCAATGTGTCACATCAACACTGTAATGTCAGTAGTGCAACACAGAGCAACCTCACCTCTGGTGCTGGAAGGCCAGAAGGCTGTAGGTTCTACTTCAGGTGACTGGATTGCTGAAAGTGCAGCATTGGTGGGAGGTGCTACACTCCTGAGTATGTCATCCTTTGGATGAGATGTTAAACTGAAGTCCCATCTGTTTGAGTTGGTGGTAGCTCAGATGGATGTAAACTGAGTTTAATACATGTATGGCAATTTTAAAAGTAAATTTTTTTAATTCTTTTTTTTTTCTTCTTTTTGGAGTAGGCAAGCTTCTACCTCCTACCTCTATCTCTCTGTGTATATATAAATATATATATATATATATATATATATATACATATCTTTAGTCACAAAAACTGGAACTGGAACTTAGGCTGAGAACAAGAGGCACAAATTTTAGAGTAAACAGGAATTTATTTTCCACTTTCGTCATAAGACTTCATCAGAAAACTGTACATTCACTATAAAAAAAAATACTTTCGGTTTAAAAAAAGTCTATGAACCAATAAGAAACATGTCTTTATCTCACAATTAAATTACATCACAAACTCAACTATTAAAGACATACACTTCGAATAAAAATGTATTTATTTAAGTGAACTCTATGGTTCTTTAAAAAACACTTGATGTTGACTACATCATTTAACCCTGGTGCTTTGTCAGAGTTTAACTTAATCTGCCATAGTGCTTCTTTGTGTTCCAACTCTGTTTTAAAATCCCCACCCCTTGTATGATGTGTTCAATGCTCCAAAACTGAAAAAAGAAACTTATCATAATAGGAATACTTCAAGGTGTGTTTAAAAATGCATTTCTGTTGTTCTTCTTTTTTATACTATAGTAATGCTCTTTAACCCTTGCACAGAGAACCAGAGTGGTTATCCCAATATAAAATGCAGTACAGTAAGAACAAAACTCGATATATACCACCCCTCTGGTTTTACAGTTGAAATGACCTGACACTGGAATAGTATGTGGCAAATATGGCAAATTTACAAAAGGGCCTTCTAATATATATCTACAAATGGTACAACTGCCGCATTTGTGCATACCATGTGGTTTACACATTATAGCACAGTATACACACGGCACTCTCCATTTACAGACATTAATCTGAGAGGTATGTGCATCACATGGGAACATCCAGGGAAGGGCTGCATGTGCAGTCCAGTAGCACGGTATACACATGGCACTCTCCATTTACAGACATTAATCTGAGAAGTATGTGCAGCACAGGTAATAGCCAGGGCAGGGCTGCATGTACAGTCCAGTAGGACAGAATACACATGGCACTCTCCATTTACAGACATTAATCTGAGAGGTAAATTATGTGCAGCACAGGGTAATAGAAAGGGCAGGGCTGCATGTGCAGTTCAGTATCACAGTATACATGTGGCACTCTCCATTTACAGACATTAATCTGAGAGGTATGTGCAGCACAGGGTAATAGCCAGGGCAGAGCTGCATGTGCAGTTCAGTAGCACAGTATACACATGGCACTCTATAGTTACAGATGTTAATTACTGAGGCTAGGAAGCCATTCTTCAGCTGAGACATTACTGGGCATGACTGTGATACACAGACTACATACTACATAAACACATGCAAACAGATGTAGAACTGACACAACATGGAGCAGAAATAGTGTACAGCATCTTGAAGCAATGTACCCCTAAAAGACTCCTTTAAAAGGTTAATCATAACAAGGTGCCCTACATAGGTACACAGACTGACCACAATGGCAGTAATGCTACTGTGCACACCTACCCTGATGCTTGGAAAGTCTGCCCTACCTTCTCTGGCAGACTGCCCTATTGTCCCCTCTCTCCTCTACTGCAAAGTATATATATAACATCATTAGCACTTACCACACACCCACAACAAAAATAATGCAAATATATGTAAGCAGTACAGGCCTAACTTACAGTGAGTGCACAAAAAAGGCACTTATGGTAATAGAAAGGATGGTTCTCCCTGACCTCTTCTTCCCATTGGTGAAGAAGGCATGGGTGGTGCAGCTTCAGGTCACTATAAAGATGGCTGCACTGCTCATCATAGCAGTTGATGCCTATAGCATTACTCACATCCTGGTAAGCATGTGGCATGCATTCACCTTGTACAGAAGAGCCTGATAAACCCCTGGTAGGTGCTCCCTGTAATGCATTCACAAAAGGAGCAGAATGATTATAGTCTGAATGTGCTGCACCACATGGGAGACCTGCCATGTACATTTTGTCCTGAAGCTATGCCCACTTTCCAGGTCCACTGTACAGGGACAGAGAATAGATCCCTATGGGCATAAATACACACAACAACACCAACAACACACAACACCGACTAACACACCACACATAAACAACCACACAACACACCATACACACAAAAAAATAACATCCACACACACCACACACCAACCCCAAAATACACAACCACAACACACACACAAACACAACACAACCACACACACACACCACAACAAAACAACCCACACATAAAAAAAAACACACACAACACACCACCACCCCCACCCACACACACAACCACTAAACCACCTTCTAACCCCTAAGGTAACCCTACCCACACCTAACCACTACCCTAACCTCTCCCCTAACCTAAGCCCTTAACCTAACCCCCCTAAACCCCCTAACCCACCCTTCCAACCTAACTAACTCCCCCCCTAACACTTAACCTAACCCCCTAACCTTCCTCCCCCTAACTCCTTAACCCACCCCACCCCCTAACCCCCCTAAACCCAACTCCCCTAACCCCCCCCAACCCCCTAACCCTAACTCTAACCCCACCCACCCCCCACTCCCTACAGACCTCCATCTCACTTTCCCACTTCCTCCTAACGTCGTCACCGATACATACTCACACAGCCTTTTCCATCCCATCATCCCCTCGTGGCGTTTGTTGTCATCCGTCGTCGGTCGGTGTCTCTATCGATGTTCTGCCACCACTCATTCATTCACGGTCTTTCTCTTTTTTTCTTTCTCTTCTCTGCTTCGAATCCGCGCGTCGGTCTTCTGCGCTGTCGACGATGTCAGGTAGAACCGCATAAATATGCTGAAAAATGTAAATTCCTTTATCCAAAATACCACAAACATTCAGCAACTCATTGGATTCGTTGAGTTGAATTCAGTGAAAAAAATGAATGGACATCTCACTATAGAGTAAGTGAATTTGTTAATTTTCTGCTAGTAATTTTTGTTTGTAAGGCTGGCATTCAGTTAAAACAATTCTGAAACAAGTAGGATAAGATAAACTCTATTTTAACATGTACATTTCAACAGTGAATTGAGCATCACATACTACAGATGGGGCACAGGAGGTAATGGGATACTTAGGCAAGGTAGGGCGCATACCAGGATGGCACTAAGTATCATTACACATTACATTTGGCTCACATATTAGACCACACACACACACACACTGCAGTGTAGCAGCATTGTTGGACCTATGTAGAACTGGGACTTGTATCTCATAGGTTGTGAGGTTCAAAGATACATGCTAAGCAATCTAGGTACAAAAAACTATAAACTTAGTCAATAAACCATATTCGAGAGCTCCATCAAGCCTCAAAAAGGGCAACAAAAATAGACTAGGGGACTTTGATGCTGTCTACCAGATTATTTAGGTATAGTTTCATGAGTTGCCCATATCCTTACTTGGATAGGAGGAAGCTTCTCTGTTCACCAGTGAGAGTGGGGAGCTTTGAGCAGTCTATCTGTCCCTGGAGGAGTGGTTTCAGCCCTGAAACTAGTAGCTTATTGGCTGTTTTGGGTCAATTCCTATCTCTTTCAGTTTCCCTGCTTTAAAACCCGCATTTGCGCAGTTTTGCACGATTTTGTGCATAGCGCAGCATCGGGCAGCGCCACTTAAACAGGTTTAAACTATTCCCGGCTCCACAAAGTGTGCTCTTCACTTTTTCCCTTAGAACTGTTCTAAATCTCAAAGTAAGCACTCTGTATTCATTCTAAAGCCCTGCACTTGCTCGTACAAGTAATCTTATAAGTAAACACTAATAAACTAAAGCACTACACCCTCTTATACTCCTTTTAAGTACTTGGCTCCCTATTGGTCCTTTCTGATCAGTCTATAAGTAGTTCCTTATACTATTCTGGCATGTCCAAAGATCAGTTTCAGGTTTAGTCTCCGGTCCAGCTGGTGAATCTGGGAATCTTGAGGCAATGTTACAACTGCCTTATGTACACAGACCACCCTCTCCTACTCTCCTCCTCCCAACAAGCTCAAATATATGTGAGAGATGCAACTATATAGCCAAACTGGAGGCTGAGCTCTCTCAATCCAGTACTGGCACAGTCAGTCAAAAGGAGAAGGTAACCACACAGACCACAAATCCAGTCTTGCATAGACCTATCACATCAGCAAACCAAGCACACAAACACACAAAAACATACCCAGAGACTCTAAATAAAAATCTACCTAAGCAGCAGAGACCTCCAAAGAAGACATCCAAGCAACCCCTACCCCGCAACAATACCCACATATCACATAGTTCACAAAGTCAGTGTGCCATGCAGTCACAGCCCTTAATGTTAAAAAACACACCTAATACACTTGTAATAGGTGACTCTATTGTCAGACACACTGATGTCCCACTCACCAGACTGAACAAGGAGAAGGTCACTGTAAGCTGCCTATCGGGTGCCAGGATCTGCCACATAACACAAGTACTCAAGTCACTCCAAAGCAAGTACAAATATGACTCTGTCATTGTCCATGCTGGTGTGAATGACCTGAGACGTACCTCCCTGGACTACATGAAAAGAGACATAGAGGAGCTCTCTGATCATGTAGCCCAGGCCGGTATGACCCTGACCTTGAGTAGCATCTTGCCCTCACCAAGAATGATGCCACAGTATAAAGACAAAATGATCAATTTTAACAATTGGCTAAAGTATTGGTGTCATTTAAAGGGGCTCCAGTGTCTGTCAGCCTGGGATGACATGCTCGACAAGCCACGTTGCTTCGCTAGGGACGGCTTGCACCTGTCACCCCTGGGCTTTCAAATACTGGCAAAGGCTCTTGCCACCCCCATAGTGCCTTTTTAAGGCAAGGCTCAAAAGACAAACCCACCTCCATAGATAACACAAGGGGAAAAAAAACTAAGGGTAATGCTGCTCAATGCCAGAAGTCTAAACCTCAAGATGCACGCACTCGAGGCTCTCCTCAGTATGGAGAATATCGATATCTGTGCAGTAACAGAAACCTGGTTCAAGGCTCCTGAGAGCACACCAGCACTACCAGATTATACCTCATACCATGCTTTTCAGCCCGAAAACTCAGACCGAACCACAAAAGGAGGAGGAGTATCCATATTCATCAAAGATACTCACACCTCCAGGTTAGTGGCACTGCATGAAGCATCAGAGACCATCCATGTGCAACTAACAGTGGGCAAAACTGCCCTTCAGTTTGTAGCCTGCTACAGACCACCCTCCCAAACTCAGGAACCTCACTCGGCTGTCCTGAGAACACTGGAGAATATGAAGGTCTATCCAAACACCATTATATTGAGTGACTTCAACTATCCAAACATTGACTGGGAAAACTACTCAAGCCCCAACACCCTTGCCCAATGGTTCCTAGAATTTATAAACTCAAATGCTATGGAACAACTGGTCACCACTCCCACAAGAGAGGAAAACATATTGGACATGGTCATCACCAACATGGGGACTCTATGTTCCACACCAGAGTTATACCCCTCATTGGTAAGATCAGAGGATAACTTAATCTCACTGGACATCCATATCCCATCCCCACCTCCAGCCAAGGAAACCACAGTGAAGAACTTCTCAAAAGCAAACTTCACACTTCTCAAAACTGAGGTGGAATCCTTCAAAGCCCCCGGGCCAGTGGAAAATACGGCCCAAACCGCAGAATCCTTTACAAAAGCATTCTATGGACACCTACAGGAATGCATGGATCATGCTATCCCAAATAAAACCAAGACTCACTCCTCCAAAGGCAGGAGACCTGAATGGTGGATCCTGGCCATAAATAAGCTATACAACAGAAGGAGGAAGCTACTACATGATAGAGCAAAATCCTAAAAAGAGAAGGCATCTCTGATCAGTACTAGCAAGAAACTATGATCCCTCATAAAATCATCTAAGGCCAGCTTCAAAAGAAAAATTGCACAAGACACTAAAGATAATTACAAGGCCTTCTTTAGTTATGTCAGGAACCTGGGTGGCAACTCCCAGATATGCTCTGAGTTAGTGCAAAATGACAAAAAATACACTTAACCCACAGACATTGCTAACATCCTGGCAGACAGGTTTAGTGCAAACTTCTCCCCCCCCCCCCAAAAGAGCAAATGTCTATCCCAACAGAGTGTAGCTTCCCTGAGATCACAGATGCACAGGTGAGTGCTGCCCTCTACAAAGCAAAAAACACAGCATCAATGGGACCAGATGGTATCCTGGGCTGCGTCTTACACGAGCTCCAAGAAGAACTGAACCTTCACATAAAGTCACTGTTCAATCTCAGCCTTACTACAGGATATGTACCCAAGGAATGGCGTACAGCAACAGTGATCCCACTCCACAAAGGTGGTGCTACGACGGATGCCGGATACTATAAACCTGACTAGCCTGGTCTGCAAAGCTATGGAGCGTATCATCATGGAAATCATAAACAAAGACATTGGGAACCTCCAGACACTGGATCCTACCCAATTCAGCTTTGTTAAGGGCAGATCTTGCCTCTTGAACCTAGTCGACTTCTTTGAAACAGTTACCAAGGCCATAGATGAAGGGAAGTTAGTCCACACAGCCTACCTGGACCTCGCAAAAGCCTTCGACACAATACCCCACTCGGGCATCATAAATAAGCTCACCAACTTAAATATCAACCCCTATGTCACAAGATGGGTTGCAAACTGGCTCAGGGATAGAACCCACATGGTCAGAATTGCAGGTGCCATGTCAGACTCTAAACCAGTTACAAGTGGCATCCCACAAGGCTCAGTCCTGGGATCTCTCTTATTCAGTATATATTTCTCTGAGGTACAGGCTAACATGGGTGGACTATGGCTGACCAAGTTCGCAGATGACTGCAAACTGGGTGCCATAATCGACTCTCCAGCTGACACAAGCATCCTCCAAAAGGGTCTCACAGAGACGGATAACTGGTGCCAGAGCCATGGCCTAAAGCTAAATGCCAAAAAGTGCATAATCATCCCCTTTGGGAAAAACAAAGTGCCCACAAATTACCACATAGGTGGTAATCCATTAAGTACAGAAGAAGTAATTAGGGACTTGGGGACCCAAGTCGACAATAATCTCTCCTTTGACAATCACATTGCCAAAGTGGTTAGAAAGACCTTCTATATAGCCCACCTAATCATGAAAGGGTTCACATCTAGATCAAGAGAGGTCATTGTGCCCCTCTACTCATCACTCATCAGGCCCATAATTGAATACAATGCCCCATTTGGGATGTACCTTACCCGGCACCTGCAGCAACTGGAAAGACCCCAAAAGTACCTCACCAAGAGGATCAAGGGACTCAAACAGATGCCCTATGCAGCCCAGCTAAAGAAACTCCAGCTCTACTCAGTTGCATACCACCTACTCAGAGGCGATCTGTGCCTGATGTATAAAGCCATGTCCAACCCAGAATTAATGGACATGCTCCACCTCAGGAAATCCAAATCCCTTAGAGCTACATGCTCCAGGGACTTGACCTCAGCACAGAAATAAATAGGACATGCTGGAGGGACAGATTCATATCACAGAGGCTCCCCTCACTCTGGAACAAAATCCCAATCCATGTTAAGCAGAGCCCCTCACTGACCCTCTTTAAGAGAAATCTTGACGAGTTGATGGGAGATCATAAGTTTACCCCTGGGATCTCTTCTGTGTCCCTGCTAGACAGAGGCACAGTAAACTAACCTTAAAAGGGCTATCTTCTGTTGCCTACTATACAGAGGCACAGTCAACTAATCTAAAAGGGTGGTGAAAGCCAAACACACTCTGGCTAGGCTTATAAATGCCCTAGGGCAGATAGCCTAGTATCAGCCTATGAACCTTGAATATGGCAAGAGTGCTATTCTGCTTGATATGTAGTGAAAATTTGTCCAGAGGTGGGGAAAAACAGTGGGATATGAATCCATCATGCCAATGTGTATTTATTTATCTGTTGGTGAAGGTTTAAGTCATTTAATTGGGTATTTGAGAAACTATTTGTTCAGTAAAGAATAGGGGATCAAAGTGGATCAGATATTTCATGGAACATAAGGTTAAAAATAGATCATCATGGAAGTGTCTATTAGATGGTAAGTACAAGAGCTAACAGCCAGTATGAATAGGTGAGAGTCTTGAAGCCACTGATTTTGTTTTAGTTAGGAATCTCAGAGGTCTATCAAGCTGAGTGACATGTTTAGACAAATGAATGCCGAGAGAGACATTGCATTTAATAATGGATCTTTTGAGAGATGAGTAAATGGGAATCAAGAGTTCATTGAATTAAGAGGAGATGCCTTTGGAAATTAGATTAGTCAGACAGAAGGCTTTCTAAGCTACAGTGGCTACATGGTGGTCAAATAATTTGGAATTATCATCAAGAGTGATCATGACACTTTCTGACTGAAGGGGGTAGGTTGCCTACATTGTATGATGTGGAAACATTTAGTCTGAGACCATTGTCCCTGAAACAATTAACATAATCTAACCCATGTTGGAGGATTTGTTAAGTCAGTCAAAGACTGAATAATAATTCCCAATTTATAGATAACTTAATAATGTTTTGTGCTTTTCTAAATTTAAACTGACAGGAAGAAATGTTGCTCTTTGTAACAAAATGTCACTCTTCATTTATTTATTTATTAATTTTTTCCACAATGTTTTTATTCATTTTATAACACAATACCTTAACAGTATAATGTTGGGAAAAAACAAACTATATACAATATCCATAACAATTAAAAAAGCTTTATGTGTAGAACACTTAATATTTCTCTAACAGATTAGACAATTCTGTCCAAGAAATTAAATGATAAATTATGTTGTTAGTCTTTGCTTTTATAGTAGCAATCTCATTCTTACAAATGTATTTCACAAGATGAGTAAACTCAACTTTAAAGACAGGAGTGGGTTGGGATTTCCAATTTTTAGTAACAATTCTCCTTGCTATGGAGAGGATAGATCATAGTAAAAATGTATGTTTTTTAGGAATGACTTCAGGAACAGGAACATTGAAAAAGAAAAGGGAGTCAGAAAGTATACAGTTGTCATTCCAGACAGCTTTACAAAGATATTTAACATCTAACCAAAATGGGGACGTTATTTTGCAATTAGCAACCATATATATCCAGTCAGCATCAGGGTGTCCACATCTCCAGAATTTCATTTCATCTTTCTTGTACATTATTACTAGACTATGTGAGGTGAAAAAACATCTATGTAAAAATCTACATGTATATACATGCCAGAACGGAAGATGTAGATTCCTTCACTGACTTTAAACAAAGTTTTTTTATCTTTTTTTGAAAATACTTGTTATTATTAACTTTACTTGAAATAATTTCAAAAAGAAACATCTGTTTTGCTGAGAATGTCATAAATAACAGATATGTATGAAGTATTCTTGGGCGAGCTATTAATAATTGTTGAGATAAAATCCAAGATTTTTAAGTTACTCTTATTGTATGCCCCTAATGATGGTATGAGCTTAGTATGTATAAAATCCTTACAAGTCTGGATGTCCAGCCAATTGCAGTTTTGCAAACTATATCTGCTGATCAGATAGTCTGCAGAACTTATTTTATTAGCTGAGAGAAGTTGATTACAATGTAATAGGTCACCCTTCTTAAATTCTAACATTTTCTGAGTATCAAAAGATATCAAGAATTCATTTGTGTAGGCAATAGGAAACATAATTATTAATACATTCTTAATTCATTGATTAGAAAACATAAGCATTTTAAACAACATCAATATTTGGTTTATAAGAGTTGTAAGAACAAGTTTTGACCTTTCACTTTGAATATATATTTTTAAAATCCAGATAAAGATGTTTGTATGTATTTGAGTATATGGTTCAAGCAATGTCCTATTACTGTTAAGAAGTAAGGTTTTGTGTATTGATTTCCAATATGATGTATAAGAGGTATTATTCCAAAGCAATACTATGTTAATAAATGTGGAGTTTAAATAAAAATCAATATGTGGAAACCCTCTACTTCCTTCACCCCAGCTTGTGGTGTGCCAGAGAAGAGACATTTTTCTTTTTTTGGGGATACCAAAAGAAGTTAAGTAATAAGTTATTCATTTTCTGTTTAATTTTGACAGGTGGGAGGAATTATTAGAGCTTGTCAATGAATAAGATTTTAGGTAACAGTATCATTTTGATTAAAGTTAGTCTGTCTTTGTCTTCAAATGTGAAGAAGAGTCTGTTCCAACTGTCAATTAGACTTGTAACTGAGTTTATAAGTTGCTGATAATTATATGTGAGTGATTTTTTTATAAAAGCCAAAATCAAAGTAAACTTTGTTGTCATTCAGAAATCAGACTAGTGCAAAAACTGAATGAAATTCTGTGTCTCTGGACTCAATGTGCAGACAACATATAGACTATTTTCACAGACATTACACAGCTACTACATCACAGACATGCAGTTAGACTAATACGATACATAGATAAAAATAAAACCAGCAACAGACAAGACAAGCGGCCCAAAATCCCAATAATTCAAAATACCAACAGTTGAATAGCTGCAAAAATGCAATGCAAAGTCCAGTACATAAATGCGCAGGAGAAGCTGAATTTAAAACAAGTAAAATCCTTTTAATTGTAGTCGACCATAGGTGAGTGCTTTCACAACATAGCTTCATCAGACCATCAAGCAACTACTAACAAGTGCACCCTATATATAGTAAAAGAAAAAAGAAACAACCAATAAAATAATCACATCAATTAAATCATGAAAACAGTTAAAATAACAGCAGCGAATAAACTCTAGTTAAAGTACATATCCTTAAAAGTAAAAATATGCATAATGCATACAACTTCTTGTATCATGTAAAATGCCATATTAATAAAAAAAATTACAATTGACATAAGTTTATATAACCCTAAACAGACTTATTTTCGAAGTCTCCTTTTCTTTATGGCAGATTTTATTGACACCCTCTCATTTAAACCACTGCCTCTATCAGCATGTAATCTAATGATCCAGCAAGCTTCCCTATACTCAGTATGTGTGGGTAGATCACCACCCCTAATATTGGGTTGAATGGTTTCTATAGCCCTAAAACTAAATGTGTGTAAGGTGCCAGTACTGATGACATGCTTAGATAGGGCATTAAATGCTGAGCTCTTCCTAATATGATATAAATGCTCCCTCTTTCGGTCGCACAAGATCCTATTGGTCTTGCCAACATAAAAAGAGTGACAGATGGAACATTCAGCCAGGTAAATAACATGAGGGGTCATGCAGTTAGCAGGAACTTGAAAGACAAATTCTTTACAGAGATTTGGATGAAAAAAAGATCTCTGAGAATTTATGTAACCACAAAAATTGCAATTACCACAAAGTGTGGTTGCACCAAGCTGTGGAGAAGGCCTACTATGTTGATGACCATGGCAGAGAAGTCTCTTCAGATTCATACAATTCCTATAATGAAAAAAGGGTTTATCACCCACAATGGTATGTAAATCATTGTCAACCTGTAATATTCCCCAGAACCGACCAAAAACCTGTGCAACTTCCCTATAATCACTGGTGTAGAATAGAGAAACCTTAACACCTGAATCAGCTGACTTATCTTGGTGAATAACACAAGTATCTGAAGCTGGTCCAAAATAGGGGCTTACTGTGGTCATCTTCAAAGCACTGAGGTCTGACCATTGTCTATCAATCTCAGTTTGAGTGTATCCACGAGCCACTAACTTATGGCTCAGACCATCAATCTCGCCCATAAAACCATCAAAGGTGGGATTTAATCTAGATGCTCGTATACCCTGACCTTTAATAAGGTTCTTAAAAATATAGCCCGGATGCATACTAGACCTGAAAAGAAAAGCATTTCTATGGCAGGTTTTCTGATGTACCCCAGTGTTAATAATGTTACCAGGTAATTTCTCAATGAACAAATCCAGAAATTCAATATGGTCATAAGACCAATTGAAGGTAAACTTCAAACAAGGCAATAAATTATTCATCACCTCATAAAATCTCTTCAAACTATGGAGGGGGCCCTTCCACAACAGGAAAAGGTCGTCGACAAAACGTCGATAAAACAAAACATACTCCTTATAATCAGGAATAGAGAAAAAACTATTCAACTCCCAATAAGTTAGAAACATATTGGTGTAGCTATTGGCACACAAAGTGCCCATAGCTACGCCATGTTTCTGTAGATACATATCTCCATTAAAAGTGAAGACATTATTCTCGAGCACCATCTCCAAAAAACAGCATATAAGGTCAACTTTAGTAACGCCATATTCACTGTATGATAAAAGATAATCATGTATATACTGAATACCTAAATCATTAGGTATAACGGTGAAGAGAGATTGAACGTCAGAAGTTACAAAAATGACATTATTAAGAACAACAGCAGGAGTAGTAGAAGTACATTCATATAAATCTAATAGAAACTTTTTAGAATCCCTTAGAACTCTTTTATTTAAATTAATAACAGGTCTTAATGCTCTCTCTACATATAGAGAAAGTGGCTCGGTCACCCAACTGCCACCTGCCACTATCGGGTGCATCGGGGGATTTGTAATATGTTTATGAACTTTGGGAAGGCCCTGTATAAATGTAATCAAAGGATTTGCCACTTGTAAAAATGTATAGGTTTCTTGTGTAATCAAATGAGCAGAGAAAACATCAAAAATGCACCTATTAACTAAACTTATTACTTGATAAACATCATCGACAGTGATTCTTTTATATAAGGAAACATCATTTAACATCAGGTGCATAGAGCGTTCATAATGAGCTCTATCCAAAACAACAATTGGACCTCCCTTATCCGCAGGTCGGATTACTATATGTTTATTGCCCTGTAGAGCTTTCAAAGCTGCTCTCTCATTATATGACAAGTTCTTCTTATAACGTGTATGTAGATCATCATGTGTATCATAATAGTCAAACAACAAATGCTCAGTTAATTTCAAGTAGGCCTCTACAAGGCAATGATTGTTGGGAACAAAACAACTCAACCTCCTAAGCGCAGAAGGACGAAATGAACAGACAGAAGCAGGATCTGTAACCATGGTATTACCATATATAAAACGTAACATAACATTCCTACAAAACATATGCAAATCTAAAATAGTACCAGATAATTTACTAGTGCGGGTAGGAATAAAATTCAAACCTTTAATTAAAACTCGCTTCTCTGCTGTAGAGAGAACATATGTAGAGATGTTATGAATTAATGATTCTGGGTCCTCCCCCACATTTTCTTCAAAGTTTGTAACTGACCCATCTCTCCAGAGAGTTTGCGTTTCTGGCGCCCCCCCTGCTCATAGAGCGGGGGCGTCCTCCCCCTCTCTCTTGATGAACCGGTAGAGGAAAAGGGAGCCCATCGGTCCCAGCACTCCTCAATGCCTTAAGGGAATCAACATCTGTTAACACAGTCCCATGCCACTTGGGTCTAACGACCCTATCAGATATATTAGAATTACCAACATGGGTATCCTTATTAATGGTAACGTGAGGATACAAATTCCTAGCGGAATTTACCCCTACAGATGCAGATCTGTTAGTGTCTGTACTATTAAGTGGGACAGATAATAATAAATTATCCATTCTTTCTTGTTCCTTAGAACACCCTGAATTCTTAACCTGATCCCTTGGTACATGATTAATGTCAGGAGAGATATTAGTAATATTAGTAGCAGAAGTATGGCGAGAATTAGAAACAACAACATTAGAAGCATCACAATTACTTTTATCTCACTGATAACATTCATGTCTTTCAACTGAAATGCCTCGCACATTATCAGAAGAATTCAAATGGGTCATAGTAGTATCTCTAACGCCATTACACTGAGTAGAAAGTCCATTTGCATCATGTCCATTTACACGCTGACTATTGCGTGGCCACATGAACACATGGCCTGTCTTAAAGTCATTAATATCATGTAGCAGTTTAGATTTTTTCTGAAAAATAAGTTTTCTCTCAAGGGCAGCAACACCATCCAACATACTCTCAAATAAAGGATTCAAGACACTCACGTCATATTCAGTAAGTAAAGCCTCATGTCTCTCATACAAAGAGTTCCTTAACTTCTCCTCTTCAGGGCGAAAATATTCATTGAGTAAGCGCATGTAACTCGCACTTACTTCTAAATTAATCTTCTGCCAATGGGCAAGTAAATCGATATGTTGTTCTCCTTGGTTGGGCATATTGAGTACGCGTAAGCCCCTCAGCACAGCCTTTTTCTCTAAGCATAGTTCAAAATGTAGGCATTGTGCCTGTAGCCTCCTAAACTTGAAATAATCATGCTCCATGCTTTCCATGGTTTGCTGAAGTAATTCCAAGTTGCCAGTCTCACTAATGACGTCATCTCCAATGGTGGAAACATCTACTTACCAAAGGGCACTCCTCTCTCTCCGCAAATACAGAGAGAACCTCTCAGAAAACACCGCACCAGACTTATTGTAGGTCTCCAGTAAAATTGCCCTCATTCCGAATAGATTTAGTATTCGGATTATAATCTAACTCAATGGGGATAGATTGTTCAGAGGCCATTACTACCAGTAAAACCACCAATAAAACAACCAGAATAAAGTAAATAAGAAACACGATGGTGGAATACTGGTAGTGAGTCTACCGTTGCTGTAATAGCATAAATGAAATAAAATAAAAATAAAACCAGCAATGGACAAGACAAGCAGCCCAAAATCCCAATAATTCAAAATATCAACAGTTGAATAGCTGCAAAAATGCAATGCAAAGTCCAGTACACAAACGTGCAGGAGAAGTTGAATTTAAAACAAGTAAAATCCTTTTAATTGCAGTCGACCATAGGTGAGTGCTTTCACAAGATAGCTTCATCAGACCATCAAGCAACTACTAACAAGTGCACCCTATATATAGTAAAAGAAAAAAGAAACAACCAATAAAATAATCACATCAATTAAATCATGAAAACAGTTAAAATAACAGCAGTGAATAAACTCTAGTTAAAGTACATATCCTTAAAAGTAAAAATATGCATAATGCATACAACTTCTTGTATCATGTACAATGCCATATTAATAAAAACAATTACAATTGACATAAGTTTATATAAAATAAAAGTCTGGTCTTGCTTCAGGTTAGCGCTAGGGTTAATTATAAAAATATAATCAGATAAAATAAAGAAAAAACCCCAGCGTGAGCAGGTACTATTCCTCGTAGTAATAAAATCCAGCAAAATGAATGCCAACAATGCAGATAATGCAGATAAAAACGATGTTTAATCCAAAACCAGTTAAAAGAGAGTCAGATAAGCGCTTTTGCAGTGATGCTTCATCAGATCTATAACAACTTCATCAAATACTTCTGACAATATATATTAGATGTAATCAACAATTAACAAATTAAACAATTAATACAAAGTTCACAGAATTTTAAAGGAACATGTACCTTCACAGTAAAAACTGTGTACACTCTTGTAGTAGAAGTACATGTACACAAAACCAAAGTACAGGTGTGTGAGAGCATATAAAAAATAAACATGAGCAAATATATAAATAAAATGCTGTCAGGAACATGTGCCTTTACAATAAAAAATGTATGCTCTTGTAGTAGAAATACATGTGCACACAACCAAAGTGCAGGTGTGTGAAAGCATATAAAAATAAACATAGACAAATACATGAATAAAATGCTATCAGCTATTATTAAAAAACATTAAATGAGTATCAAATAAATAACAATAAAGATTTTAAATTATTTAATATTCCTTCTCTGCCTCAGTTTAGGTTTAATTGAGGCTCTCTCATTTAAGCCACAACCTTTGTCTGCTTTTAATAATATTATCCACTCTGTTTCTTTTCCTTCTGTGTACGTTTTTATATCCCCACCTCTAGGGTTAGGATGTATCACTTCCAGTACTTTGAACAAAAATACATGTTGTGCATTTGTCATCATAATATGCTTAGCTAGAGCATTATGTATCGTGCCCTTTTTCATGTGATAAATGTGTTCTCTCATTCGGTCCCTAAGTGGACGGTTGGTCTTGCCAACGTAGAATGAGGAGCATAACTGACAGATGGCTAAGTAAACTACATGTGGTGTCATACAATCTGCTTCGGCAGATATATGATAGTGTTTCTGTAGATCTGGATGGAAAAAGTCAGGTGTACTATCTATGTAGCAGCAGAAATTACAATGCCCACATGGTTTTGTGCAACCATCTCTCCTATTTATATGGCCATATGTGGAATAACAAAGCTTCCTTTTTAAGTTATTTTTATTCCTGTATAGGAATTTTGGTTGATCTCCAACTATTAGTTTAAGATCATCATCCACATGTAAGATTTCCCAATGTTTACTAATTATTTCTCTAAGTTCTAAATAGTCAGCGGAGAAATATGTGGAAAATTTAACATATTGTGGGCATTCAATATTCCTATCCAAGGTTGACTCTAATTCTTGTGGTCCAAAATACGGTAGTCCTTTAGTGGACCTTAATTCTGATATATCATTCAAATGTCTATTAATTTCTATATTACTGTAGCCCCTTGTTGAAAGTCTATCTTTCAAATCATTCAATTCAGTTTCAAAACCATCATCTAAAGGTTTCAACCTGGAGGCTCTGATGGCTTGGCCTCTCATAATATTCCTGAAGACATAGGGAGGATGCATGCTCGATCTAAGTAGCAAATTATTACTATAGCAGCCTTTCCGATAAACACCTGTATTAATAAGGTTGTTGTCAAGTCTTTCAATGTACATATCTAAGAACTCTATTCTATATTGTGAGCATTTCATAGTGAATTTGAGACAGGTTGCAAGATTATTCATGGTAGTATACATCAAACGGAGTTGTTCTAATGTACCTTTCCACAGAATAAATAAATCATCGACAAAGCGTCGATAAAAGATGACATGCTGTTCAAATGACTCTTCCCGGAATAGAATATGCTCTTCCCAGTAGGCCAGAAACATATTGGCGTAGCTATTGGCACATGGCGTGCCCATAGCTACGCCGTCCTTTTGTCTGTAAATATAGTCATTGAACATGAACAAATTATGTTCTAGAATTAACTCTAAAAAATGTGTTATTAAATCAATTCTTACAGGTGAATAATTACTGTGTTCCTTCAAGTACTCAGTAACATATGTCAACCCTAGACCATTTGGTATGACTGTGAATAAAGATTGTATATCAAATGTAACAAATATATAATCCATTGTAATCATTGTATCTTTAATACAGTCGTATAACTCAAGTAGAAATTGTTTAGAGTCCTTTAAGACAACAATGTTGTTATTCAAAACATGCCTAAGGTGCTTTTTGACATAAACAGACAGATGCTCTGTTACCCAACCTCGACCTGATACTATTGGTCTCATAGGAGGGTTTGCTGGATTTTTATGTATTTTTGGGAGGCCATGTATAATTGGTATAGTTGGAGATGGAATGATAAGATATCCGTACAGGTCTTTATCTATTAATTGGCCCATAAACACATCATGGATCGTATCTTGTACATATCTAATAGTGTGCTCTATATTCTGCGATGTAGTTCTTTCATAAAAATCATCACTCAGCATAGACATCATCCGTTCAGTATAATCGGACACATCCATCACAACTATCTTGCCACCCTTGTCGGCAGGTCTAACAATAATGTTTGAATCATTTTGTAACTTCTTAAGACTTGCTCTTTCTCTATATGTAAGATTATCTCTCTTATGATATGATTTGTTGATTGTTCTATTCCCATAATAGCTATGTAACTCTTCCTCGGTGAGTTTCAGGTATGCTTCAACTAGGGGATGATTTGTGGGTATGAATTCACTTAAGTTTCTAAATTTGAACTCAGTGTTCCTCTGGGTAGAGTCTTTATACATGAATTTCAACATTACATTTCTACAAAATAACTTGAGGTCCATAACAGTGTCTGTCAACTGACTCTGACATCTGGGGATGAAATTTAATCCTTTATTTAATAATAAAACTTCATCTTTAGTTAATGTAGTATTTGAAATGTTATGGACTAACATTTGCCTGTCCACATTTTCCTCAGTGTCTTCTGGGAAGAAGCATTTATATCATATTCGGAAGGGCTCAGCATTTAATGCCCTATCTAAGCATGTCATCAATACTGACACCTTACACACATTTAATCTTAGGGCTATAGAAACCATTCAACCCAATATTAGGAGTGGTGATCTACCCACACATACTGAGTATAGGGAAGCTTGCTGGATCATTAGATTACATGCTGATAGAGGCAGTGGTTTAAATGAGGGGGTGTCAATAAAACCTACCCTAAAGAAAAGGAGACTTCAAAAATAAGTCTGTTTAGGGTTATATAAACTTATGTCAATTGTAATTGTTTTTATTAATATGGCATTTTACATGATACAATAAGCTGTATGCATTATGCATATTTTTACTTTTAAGGATATGCACTTTAACTAGAGTTTATTCACTGCTGTTATTTTAACTGTTTTCATGATTTAATTGATGTGATTATTTTATTGGTTGTTTCTTTTTTCTTTTACTATATATAGGGTGCACTTCTTAGTAGTTGCTTGATGGTCTGATGAAGCTATGTTGTGAAAGCACTCACCTATGGTCGACTACAATTAAAAGGATTTTACTTGTTTTAAATTCAACTTCTCCTGCGCATTTATATACTGGACTTTGCATTGTGTTTTTGCAGCTATTCAACTGTTGATATTTTGAATTATTGGGATTTTGGGCCGCTTGTCTTGTCCGTTGCTGGTTTTATTTTTATCTTATTTCATTTATGCTATTACAGCAATGGTAGACTCACTACCGGTATTCCAACATCGTGTTTCTTATTTACTTTATTTTAATACGATACATAACTAGAAACACATTTTAACACTTTCCACAGTGAACACTTACTTGCATGAGACCTTAGTATTGCACAGGTACTTGGTTAAGACATTGCACTGATCCTTGCGCAGAGAGAGACATTTAAGTATTGCACTGTGAACATTAGAGTAAACTGCCCTATGCACCTTAGACTATTGCACTATGGTTAATTTATGAATTCGCAACATGTATGGCACTGAAAGAAAGTATATTTTGCTGCACTGCTACTGATCTAGATGGCCTATAAGTTAACAGTCATGATGAATATTGCACTAAGTATGAGACAACACTGGTAAGCAGGACAAGCTAGACAAGCTACTACAGTTTCTACTGACCCAGACAGCCATTGTAGAGTCTAGTTGTTACTAGAGTTCAGCAGCCTAATGACATTAGGGAAGAAGCTGTTTCTGAATCTTGTATTTCTGCAACGTATGCTTTGGAAGTGTTTTCCAGATGATAGATGCAGGAACAGTCTATAAGCAGGATGACTGCAGTCTTTAATTATTCCTCTGGCCTTGGCGAGACATCTGGATACTACAAGTCATGGATAGATGATAAGGTGGTCTTGATGATCCTCATGGCTGTCTTTACCACTCTCTGGAGGGATTTGCACTCAGGTAGATCAGCTTCCATGCCATACTATGAGGTTGTTCTTCATGATGCTTTCTATTGTACTTCTGTACAAGGTAGTGAGAACTGCCAATGGGAGATTCACTCTCCTCAGCCTTCTCAAAAAGTTCAATCTTTGGTGCACTTTCTTGACTATGGCATTTGTATTTGTGTACCAAGACAAGTCCTCATCGATGTGCACTCCCAGAAACTTTGTACTTCTCACTCTTTCTTCTGTTTCCCCATTGATGGTGAGGGGAGAATGTTCCTTGAGATTTTTCCTGTAGTCCACAATTATCACTTTTGTCTTGTTAACGTTTAGTGCTAAGTTGTTATTTCCACACCAGGTCATCAGTTGTTCCATCTCATATCTCTATGCTGTTTCATCATTACTAATGAGGCCCACCACTGTTGTGTCATCAGCAAACTTGATGATGTGGTTTGTATTGTACCTGGCTGTACAATCATGTCTTAACAGGGTGAACAACAAGGGACTTAGTACACATCCTTGTGGAACTCCAATGTTAAGATTGATGCTATCTGAGGAGTTATTTCTTATGCACACTTTCTGAGGTCAGTTTGTGAGAAAGTCAAGAATCAAGTTACAAAGTGGAGTGTTGATGTCTAGTTGGAGTAGCTTCATTACCAGAAGGAGAGGGATGACCATGTTATAATTAGGTTCGATAATGATAAATAGATATTTAATATGTGTGCTCTCCCAGTTTATGTCCATTTTTTACCTAAGTTTCATAGTAACATTTTTATTCACTTGGAGTGCCTGAGTTTTATTGTGATTGAATTTTAGACCAGAGATGTTTGCAAAGAAGTCTAGATTATGTAATTGGCAATCTATTGAATTTTCAATATCATTAGACGTTATTAGTAGGTCATCAGCAAACAGTTGTACCCTAGGGGATCATTTGTCTGACACTTTATATCCTTTAATGCTGTCATTATTTCTAACATAATTTGCAAGAGGCTCAATAGCCAGGGCAAAGAGTAATGGAGAGAGGGGGCACCCCTGTTTAGTACCTCTTAATATTTTGAATGGGCTAGATAGATAAGATCTAAACTCTACATAGGCTATGGACTTTCATGACTTTTTTTAATTAATACTATAAAGTTTGGGGAGAAATTGTATTTTTGTTGAGCTTTAAACAGATATGGTCAACTTAAGGAGTCAAAAGATTTATCTATATCAAGGCTTAAAATAGAAAGCTCATTTTTTCCCATTTGATAAGTCTATTAAGGATGATAATCTATTTACATTGCCTTGTGCCCTTCTGTTTTTAATAAACCCAGTTTGGTCTTCATGAATTAATGTTGAAAGAATATTATTTAATCTGTCTGCTAAGACAGACATGAATATCTTGTAATCGATGTTAAGCAAAGAAATTGGGCTGTATGATATGCAAAGGTTGGGCTCTTTATTTGGTTTTAAGATGGGAGAGATGATAGAATATTTCCATGAGGGAGGGATGTTTGCTGTAGTTTTAACTTCTTCGAATGCACTGAGCAAGATTTTCAAGACGTTATCAAGTAAGTGTTTGTAAAATTTCAGAACTAGACCACCAAGCCCTGGTGCTTTTTTGTCTTAAGATTTTTTATTTGCTCTTTAATTCTTTAAAGGAAAAGGGTTTATCTATGTTTATTGTATTTGGATAGCTTCTTTTGAATAATATTAGCAAGAAAATTGTATATACTTTTGTTATGACTTGTAGATGAGTTATTATTATTAATATTCTTGTAATGTTTTTTAAAACATAAGATATTTTTAGATATGTAACTTTGATAGTCTGATTATTTCTAGTGCATATTATTTCTTTTACATGACTTTTTCATTTAAATGTTTAGATTTAATTGCAATCCTGTGTATACTCTTGGGATTAATTGATTTTTTTCCAACTTTATTGATATTTTATGCTGCATAATATCCTGATATTCCTTGTTCAGTTTACATATGTCAGCTAATGCAGATTTCTCATTTGCTGTAAGTTTTAATTTTAGTTCATCAATTTCTTTTTGTACGTCTACCAGTTTTTTATCCTGCTCTTTCCTTTTATCAATATACCAACTTTTGACTTTATCATGTAAGACTACCTTTAAAGTGTCCCATAAGATAATATCTGAAACCTCTCCATTATTATTAACATCTAGGTAAAGCTTTATTTCATCTAGAAACCATTCTTTAAATCCTTGTACTGCTACTAGATAAGCAGGTAGTCTTTGGCAGAAGTTTAAAGGGTCAGTATTAAGTGTTACATCGAAGGTGATAGCATTGTGGTCAGACATAGGGTATGATGTCAGCACTACAGTATCAATTTTGGCCAGTAAAGAACTGGTTACAAAGACTTTGTCTATGTTGGTCTGCATGCCAAATCTGTAAGAGCAGTGAGACTATTTCAGGGAGGATAATATTTTTGTACCATCAATGTCAATTATGTTTTGTCTTTTATATAGTACTTCAAATGTTTGGCAACAGGGGACATCTTGAAGGGCTTAGAGCTTGTAGTATCAGTGGAGGACAAGATACAATTAAAATCACATGCTAATAGTAACTCACATTTAGACTTTAATATTATGATGTCTAAATGTTTTATTTTTTCACAGTATTAGTCCCAATACTCAGTATCCAGTAGGTGTTTGCAAAAGTGTACATCTTTTTATCTAATTTTAGTATGACTAAAGCAAGGATACTATCATTGCTTGAGTATGAATCAACTATTTCAGGAATTCTTACTGATTTTTCTGTGTAAAATTAGGACACCTCCTCTCTCGTGGTTGTAGTTTGAACTTAGCAAAATCTTATAATCCTTAAAGGTTAATTTGTTTAGATCGTCTGTTACTAAGTGAGATTCCTGAATGAATGACTGAATGAATGTATGCAAAATCTGCTTTATGTAGCATTAAATATTTATTGAAGCTACTCATTTTCATGGGGCTGTTCAACCCATTGACATGAATAGATATAATGTTAAATATTATAATTTGATGAAGACTATTATTATAAGTAAAACTGAAAAATGCTTTCCTTGATTTATTATGACAAATACATTTTTTAAAACTGTTATGATCAATTTAAAAACTCTATATTTGAAAACAATAAACATGTATATTTTAACAACCTTTTGCATGGATAAACTAAATCCAGGCTTACTATATCTCTCATAGAAACCATAAACTAACCCTCTCTTGACATCTAGTGGGAATTCCTAGCTACTGCAGGTTAACAGCAAGCAGAAGGGAAACTGCATGTACATTAAAAACATACAAAATGAAAATTTTGATTTAATATACTGTGTATGCATGAACTAAAAGCATAAATCTGTATACAATTCTTATTGTTTTTATCTAAACAGACTAACTAAGATAATTTGATTAATCCTAAAAATTATTTGTTACTATGAGTTAATACAGGACTATAATGTCATTAAAGCAGACAGGAAAAAAAGATGCATCTAAAACTGTCACTGTCAGTAACATATTTGTAATTCTTATTTAATTATAAATGTAATTCAGACTAAATAAATCACTATTTACAGTAAAACATATGCTTATAAAACTTTTTAGATAAAATAATTGCTAAATGAATGAAAACATTGTTCATAAGATCATTCTTGAATGTGATTGGCTGTCAGTGTTCAATGAAGAGAAACAAGTTCAAAGTCATGCCTACTTCGTGAAACACAGCACACATTGTTTTTCATGAGTCTGGGAGCTAACTGAAGCCTTTAGAAGCTCGAGCTTGTCACAAAAGTTGTCAAAATTCCATCAAAAAGTAAATAGGCAGGAATTTTCTAGTGAAGTGAAGCTTTTAAGCATAACTTGTAAAATGATGAATATTTAAAATAAAGGCTCCAAATCAGCAACCATACACAGCTATAAGATATGTTAGCTAAATGGAGCACATTACAGAAGTTCAGTTAAGTAGTAAATGCATATACAATAAGATGTCACCACTTTCTTTTTAGATACGTAAAAGTAACACAGTAAGCATTTCTCTCTCCTGCAGTGATTAAATACTATGACACTAGGACTAAAACCAATAGGGAAAATACATACATGAAGAAATAAGTATAGGATATAAAATAAATATATATATATAAATATATGAAATGAGTGAGTGACTTTATATCATTTAACTAGTGCTATACCACTTATATAAACAGATAAAAGTACAAAACAGTAGTTTGCAGTTGGATAAGATTTTGATTTACTTGAATTGTGAGTACTATATATTATTTATAAAGTTAGCATTGCTGTGGAAAAGGTAATAGGAGAGAAAAAAAAAGCTATATTACCTTCTGTGTATAATTCCACATTATTTAGAAGGGAGAAAATAAAAAACCTGCAGGAAATGTGAAGTTATGTATAATCATTTGTCTCTGGGTTTCTTTTTTTCTTTAATAGTCCACTCATTTTTTGAAGCTTGCCTTTTCTAAGTTCATTGAAGAATCCATGGGTTCAAGTTGACTTGCAAGGTTTTTTTTTGTAAAAATGTGGATGCTTCTTTGAGAGAGTCAAACACTTTATTTCTTTTTGGCAGACATAGCCTTATTCTTAATGGGTATATAAGTTGTGCTTTGATTCATTCCTTTTTTAATGATTAGAGGGACACATGCTCTTCTTTTGGACATTACAACTGGTGACCAAACTATCAGGTTTGACAATGACTTTTCACCTATTTATTATTTAATTTTCATGACTTATTCAGGAGGCTGATCACGTGACCTTTTTCATTCACTACTTTGGAAGATAATCCAGTAAACAAAACCGATGCAATTATGCTAGTAGAGACAACAGAGCCAGGTAATGAACTGCAAAAGACTAGTTAGCTATGTGGACAGAAACACAGACAGTACAGAAGGATTCATAACAGTTATCTACTGTATAGGAGAGGCAATAATCAAACTCAAACATTAAAATATCAGGATGGCATACCCACATGAAAGCAAACTTTGCAAGGTGAACTTGGTTATGGGCAGCATCCGAAACACTTGAGTTGGGAGAGTATAATGCTATGTTTGAAGGACACTGAGATATTATTGCTTTTATTTCTGATTATAACACCAGAGTAAAAGATGGGCTAAAAACTAATTTCCTCACATTAGTAAAAATATCTTAAACAGGATGATATTTCATATTTAACAATGCATGTTTTGTCGGACAGTTAGTGATGGGGATTAAAACTGTGAACTGCTAGTATGCTACTTCCTGTGGTACAGGGTTTGATTCTGTCAGCCTTCATTTGCCTACTATGTGACATTGAGCAGGACACTTAACTAGACAGTGAGTTGGGGTAACTGGGAATTTGGACTAGGCTCATTAATGGTCTCCTGGACTGTATGTTTGTGAACTAAAGCTTAAATTTTTCAGGGAAGTGGCTCAGTTAATGTAAAGCTGCAATAAGGAAAAAAAAAACAGAATAGTGATGCAGTTGTCTTGGGGTTGTTGTGTAGAATGGAGCTAAGCCTATCCCCAGTAAATAAAACAGTCCTTGTAGTACTATCATACATAACAAATGTGACAGCAGATTCAATAAACCATACACTGTCTGCTAAGACTGTGTATGCATTGTGCAGTGACACGCACATGGTAGCCCACTGTTTTGTATTCAGTAAGTGGCTCTCCATGGTGTGTAGAGAAGCACAATCATGGTAAACAACCTGGTTGTAAACACTAGTTATAGGATAAGCAGCTGAACTGAATGCTAATCAACCAATCCAAGACAGAGGAGCTATTCCACAAGCTATAAAGCAACTATGTAGACTCAGTATCAGTTTTCCCTGTGAAATCCAAAACCTATTGGAATACAGCCACAGAAGTGAATCTACACAGAAAGAATGTTAGGGGCTGATGTTGCTTTAATTAATGTGCACGGGTAAAAAGCAGAAGTCTATGCTGCTGCTGCTGCTACCAATAGAACACGGCCAAGAAGGAGAAGAGTATTCAGATCCCGGTTAACTTATCACAATCTGAATGAGGTTGAAATTGTAGAGCACTATAGGGTAGATAGAAACACACTACAAAGATCTCTGCAACCTCTGTCATCCTCAACACAGACCCAGTGGAAACCAAGGGGAACCAATAAAGTGGAGACAAAGGTATGTGTAGCACTTAGAATTTTAGCTACAGGAATCTTTCAGAGACCAACAGGAGACATGCTGGGGTGTCATAGGCATCAGCATCCAGGATCCTCCATCAGTTTCTGAATGCTGTGCTTCAACATGCCAGTGACCACATATATTTCCCCCATTCTCCTGAAGACAGGGCCACAAATATGCAAGAGTTCTACCCTGCAGCACACTACCCTGACGTACTGGTACACATACAGAAATAAAAGCACCACCCAGGGAACAGGGAAGGGTCTACATAAATAGAAAGGGTTTCCACTCCATTAATTGCCAAGTCATCTGTAATGCTAAGGGAATCATCATGAATGTGTGTGCTGGCAACCCAGGCAGTTACAGTGGCTCACATATCTGGCACACTCTCCAAGATGTTCATTGGGGATGATATCTCACCGTGTCATTTAATGGGAGATGCAGGTTATGCACTGGAACTGTGGCTGATGATGCCCATCAGAAATGTAGACGCACCTGCTGAAGAACACCATAATGAGGCACATGCTCAAACCAAAAAAAGTAATAGAGCATGTGTTTGGGCTGCTGAAGCCATGGTTCCAGTTCCTAGATACATCTGGGGGAGCCCTGCAGTACATTCTGCATACATGTACAGAAATCTTTGCTGTCTGTGCCATGCTTCACAACATCATCCCTGAGAAAATAGCTTCAACAGGATCAAGGCACACATCCCACCATGAATGGAATGGCACTACAACCACAAGCAGGTGAGGAATCAAAGGGGGATCCAGCAGCTGCTGTGGGTGTAGACAGATGTAGGTGTGCTCAATATGTCCATGCATTAACTAAAAGGAAACACATAGGACACTCACCCACTACCTAAGGGGCTAAAACCTTAATCCTACACTCATACATAGAGTAACATTGATGCCAAACAACACTTACAACCTTTACCTACTAATGTAATTGCTGTGCACTCCTAGCATCAGGCAGACTCAGTCCTGGACTAAAACTGTAGCAACTGCTGGATTTACAAAGTAAGTGTGGAACCTGGAGTGTTAAAACAGATTTGTGTAATAATATAAATGAATGGTGTATCATTGCATGTTGTTACTTGTAATGTAAGTAAAAAGTGGGTGAATTGTACAGTAATGACTAGCATGAGACAACAGAGACTTGTGTGAATACATGTCCTCCATCAAGTGACAGGCCTCAGGCATCAAAGATTCACACAGTCATACCTCTCAAGAGTACTGATGGTCACTGAATATCCTCAGTTTGGCCTCATACTTTTGTACTGGAAAATAATTAAAGAGAAACATTAGAATGTAATGAGACACATTTCAGTTTCAGATTTCACAGCAAAAAAACTGTTTTGACTCTATCAACTGTCTAACTTTCTAAGACCAAAATATGTCAGAAGTACAATTAGCAAAACATCACCACAAATACAGATATACTAAGCACTAAATCAGCTATGCACTCTGGGCATCAGACACAAAGCTTATACATATATATATATATATATATATATATATATATATATATATATATATATATAGCCCTGAATCCAGAAGATAGAAAACAAGGTTATGGCACAGTTATCATCACTTACACAGGGTGTTATGCATGTGTGTGTGTGTGGGGGGTAGGCAGGAAGCCTAGGCTAACACAAAAGATAAGTGAGTGCATCTGAGTAAAAAAGAGAAGCAGGTAGAAATTTGGAAAAAGTAACAAATGCCCATTGAGACAGAAAGAGCTTTAAGCTCAATGACTGAACCGTGTAACTGTTGTGTTTGTGTCTGTATAGGTCCTCCAGGTGAAATTAGTGTGTGAGTGTCTGTAAGAACACAGCCAAGCTCTGTGCTAACCCTATGTCTTGGTTTGTCGGACAAGTGTGAGCCATACATTGTAGAAGTTGCAGTTTATCATTGTCATAACTGACCACGAAAACTTGCTCTGCCAGGAGTTGCACTGGCACATCCACGACCATGGTCAGATGCACTGCTGCTACCTGAACATAAATGATGTCTGCTGGACTAGCTCACCTCATGAGGACTCCCAGGACCATGACCCCATGGCCTGCCATATCTGGATGTGGACACCTCAACCACTGATGGAGGAGTGGAAATAATGATATTATGGAAGTGTGATTGGGCACAGCCACATTGGCTAATATCAGATGATGTGGATGACCTATACCTATGTGGACACCATCCCCCTCCCAGTAGATTTTCCATCACAGGCACTGCCTGTTCCAATGTGTCATTCATCCATTTCAATGAAACAGCAACATGAGGGAGGCAGTCATGCATGTTAGCCTGTGCCACATCTACAACCCTCAGCATTTCTCTGGATGACCTATTGGAACATGCCTGTGCCTCCATGATGGCCCTAAACATATGTCAAGTGGCACGGGAAGATACACACAGATCAGCTGGAGGATGGACAGCAAGCCTCCTCTGAGCACCCCTAACAACCATCCTATGTTGCACCTCACCCACACTTTCCGACAGCCAGAGTCAACAGGAACTGAAGCCACAGTAGCCACACTACCCTGATTGAGTTTCTCATCCTCCACCTGTTCAATATCTGAGGGCTCACTTGAATGGGTTGGCATAGATCTACTGGCTGTGTCTGACAGAATTACAGGGGATGGCTGAATGTCAATGTCAGTGTCAGATTCAACCTCTGCACCCTGACTGTGATTCTGTTTGCCCACCATCATCATCATCAGAGTGTGCTGATACTCTGACATCAGGTTAGGAGTCCCACATTTCCACTGTCAAGATCACCTGTGATAATAAGCAACAAACAGAGGAAAAAAAATACATACACTACTATAGTCCAATATATGCTAACAAACTAATAGTGGGGCCACTATTACAGGTAGTACAGCAATACACGTAGCAGCTCTAATACCCATATCACAAACTAAATATTTCTTTGAACTGCTCATCAGTGCTGACATAAAAATGTTTGGCTTACCATATGCAGATGATTGTAGGCTACCTATGGTGGATGATCCTGGAAGAAGTTAAGCAAAAGGTAAAGACACCATCATCACAATGAACAGTAACACAAGGGGTTAAAACTTTTTGCCCTTTATATGTCTGTTGATACATTTAACAAGAACTTGTATGATGCTTCTACCCCAACTCCATGTATAATCAACCAGAATGTGTTAACTGTATCAATCTGCAACTACCCCCCCAAAAAAAGAAATTTAATGCTAAACAGCACTTAAGTATTGTTGTCAATATTTTAATATACAAGAAGTATTTAGCAATTGAAATAGGTAAACTTACCTAGAAGCTCCTTCTGGGACATACTTGTCCTAATTGAAACAGCAGCATCAACATCAAGGACATGGTGTTATGCATTTTCCAGTGAGCTGTGTGGATCCCTGACAATGGAAAGGAACTCCTCATTTAGTGCCAGTGACGGTTTTGTAGCAGCCCCTCCCCCCCACAGTAACCCTCCATTCACAGGTCACTGCAGCTGCTCTCCTCCGGATCAATAAAACCATATCAGTGGCCTTTGGCATGCCTGATAATATGCCCTGCACTGGCCATCTACTGCATTTACATCAGCCATTATCTGCTGCCAAATTTGCATTCTGCCAGACATATCCCATGTCCCCTCTCAAGCAGAAAGGCACCATATTGTCTAAATGCTTCCACAATTACTTCATTCTTATGGTCACTGAAGGGGAGTTTGTGGGGAGTGGGATACCTGAGAGACATAGTCGTATGTGAGATAAAAAACAAAAGAAGGATAATACACATAAATATCACATAAGTAAAAATCCTGCTTCAATATAACACACAAAATGTAGTATTTCACTATTATCCACTGGAGAAACATAAAATAGTCAAGATATTCAAATATATAAAAAGGAATTGTGTGGTTGTAACATATTACAATCACACACAAAGCAAGATTGGATCCAAAACAAGGAGAGAGTAACAATAGCAAATTTTGTTTGTGGCAACACAGAAATGCAACATGGCTCTCCCACCCTGAAACCAACAGGCAAATGACATATTATGCTAACAAATCATCAGTAAAATGCTAGAAGTGCTATCAAATAAACTGCCCCTGAAACATGTGTACACATTTACAACAGAACATTTTATGCAACTGCCAGTCATGTCTACCTGTGGCCAGCACTTCCCAAGAGGTGTGTATGGACCATCCTTGAAGGCTAACAACTTATGTCATTAACAATATAGGACATTTACATTTCATGGAAATGACAACAGAAGAGTGCAAACAGAAAAATTTAACATTAGCACTTGTGATGGCAGTTAATAAGGATGTGCATCTGAGAAAGTAAAATATCCTGAAAAACATACCTATGCCATCAGTACACTTCTAAGAAATGCATGCAGATAAAAGTAGCATTTGCTAATGCGTATATATATATATATATATATATATATATATATATATATATATATATATGTATATATAAACAGATTTTTTCAAGAAGATATTTCAACATACCCAGTATATAACTAAAAAATGCAATCTTATCTTAAAAAGATCAGTAGTTTTCTGTGCAGATAAATCTCAAAGTAATTTATTATTCTGTGTTATCCACATAAGCAAGTCTTCTCACCTTCTGATTCCCTAGATACACGGTTCCCTTTTTCTAGACTAGATTCAGGGCTGTGAACATGGTTAAGATGCAAATGAAGCATGAACTCATTAGAATTGCTGAATTCCAAATACCTGGTTTTGTGTATCATTTGTTGACATAGTGCAATCACTCCCTCAGTGTTTGTTGCTAATGGATTACAACTGTAAATGATTGCTGCTCAGGAGAAGGAAAACACAACAACAATTGAGACTCTCTTACCTCCAGTGGGTGTGTTAGCCAGGTTATACTTACAAAGTGTAGAAGTAATTGTATTAAGGTTTTAAATGTAAGCAGCACACATTTCACATTTTATGTTCAGTAACATCCAACCTCCCTTTCGTTTCTTCACAACTTTATATTATTGACATTTAATATCCAAACACATTTTAAGGACAATGATACAGGATGCTTTACAGACTACATGTCTCAGATTATTGGTCAGATAAGACAAGAATGAGCAACAAACTCAGAGAGCTAAGACAGATCTGAATTTATTCAAGCACTAGTCATAAATGGTTGTGTGATCACTCGGGGCACTATATCTGAAATTAATACATGTATAAACAACTGTCATATGTTTTGTTAGTACTATGGATATTGCAGTTGGTTGTATGCACAATGATTTTGATTCTCTGCTGCAAAGCTGTTGGTGTGGCAAAGAGGGATAAAACACCCTTACTGTGTTTTGAAAGTTCGTTAGATTGACAGCTCAAATCCAGACCTGTGTAAAAATATTTCATGTGTACCAACATAAATTTTGTTGTGTTGGTTATTTAATTGATTTATTCTCTTCATTTCACCTAATTTTCTTTTTTTAATTCCAGTATTTGTGTGGTTTGTGGCTTAGTGCAAACAAGGAAAATGAAGAAACACAATGAATGTCAGGTTTAGCTGTGCTTATCTAGTTTGCACAGTACCTAGCAGTGTGCAAACCTGGAGTAGTGGCCCACACAGGAAGCAGACATAACACCTGTAGACAGAGTGTAGACATTGTAAAGGTCAAGAGTGTAGACATTGTAAACGTCAAAAGGATACATTGTTGCAGGGACATTGCATGAGAGTTAGCAAGTCTCCCCAACAGCTGCAGCCATCAAACACCTGCAGACAGGATGCAGACAGTTAACAATTTCAAAATGAGTAAATTCTATTAAGTCTGTTGGTCACTCCACAAACATGCTAAGTGGCATTGTGTTGTGGTTAACACACAGAACTTAACAATGAATACGGAATTATGCAACTGTTATATAAAACCATTTCTGTGGCAGCAGGTATAAGTGTGGAGCTGTAATACAGATGGTCCTGTGTCCTAATACATGAAGTGCAACATATTTTTACTGTTGTGACAGTCCAATTTATAGTAATGAGCAGGAAAATATACAAGTGTTATTTAAATATTCCTGTGGCAACAGGTGTAAGTGTAGGGCTTCCATACACATGGTCCTGGATTCTAATGCAGGAAATTCCAGACCTTTTTACTGATGTTCCATTTCACATTATATTAAATATCACTTATAATACTTTACACACAATTATAAACAATGGAGCTGATATGAATTATATGTATGAGGTATAAGACAACCTTAATGTGTTTTGAAGGTTCAGATGTATTACTGAGCATATACTGTCTACTATGCTTCTGTAAGTATTATTCAGCTATCTGAACTTGGATGGCCTTCACATTTAAATAAGACACATGCACAAATAAATGAATATACAAAGACCTTGTCACATCACAAATCTACATGGTTAACATCTCAAGCTGTCATATATATTTATGAATGATTCATGACTATGTCTGAGAACCCCTTCTTCTCTGTCAAATATGAAAAATCACCACTGTGGAAGAAAATGTTTTGTCTTATATATATATATATAGGTTTGAATCCCACACTGTAAAAATCAATTTTAGCAGTGTATAAGGACAAACATTTGTCAGGTCAGGACATTCATGTCCCAGTACATGTCAGCAAAGTTAAATCACATGACAGTTGCAATAGCAAACAGCCCCTCAAACTAATGTCAAACATCAGAGTAACCTTCCAGTTTCAAAAATTGCTTTTCTCCCTGCTTGTCACTGTTGCTCTTTGCTTAACATCATGCAAATGCAGTTATCATCATTTCTTGGGTTTGCGTACTACCAGTAAATGTGATAACAGGAATTGGTGGGAAATCATTATTTGCTATTGCTATTACTTTGGGATTAGACATGTCTGTTGTTAGAGGGGAAGGTGCCCAAATTTAGGCCACTGATTTGGAGTGTTCAGCAGTCCAGAATATTTAGGACTCCTGGTAAAGCCTCACAGGGAAAGGCTTATGCCTGGGGACTATTCCGGCTCCCATTACAAGTCTGAGGCTTGGAATAGTCTGGCCAAGGCTGTATCAGTGCTACTGGCATCCCACACACTGAAGAACAGTGCAGACACTACTTCAATTACCAAAAAAGGTGTAAGAGGGATACACTCAACCAGTGGTTGGATGAGTTTCAAACTAGCAGCATCTACAGTTGTGTAAGTATGCGAAGAAAGAGAATTTATAATACATAGAAAGCTAAACATAGGCAAACCTGGTATGCATAATGCTATTCCATTCTTTTCATTTCATTTCACAGCTAATTTTGAAATTGTGGAGAATAGGCAGGGTCATGATGATCATCTGGAGACACTGAAGGAAGCATGTGGTAGGTATGCATGACATGAAAAATATTATTGTAGCTTTAACAGTTAAAGAAAAATGATTTTATTTTTAATACACTAGTAGCAAAGCAAGCATGCATATCCTAACTGTAAAAGCAAGTATGCATGCATAATTCTCTAGCACAAACCAACTTTAGGAGTCAAGTGTAAGACTGTAGTCACAGGTTGTGGGTTCAAATAACATGATCAACAACTATACAATACTGCAATTTTTTAATAATATTACATACATTAAAATCTATACAAGTGGCATAAATGCCCTGCTGTTAACTGTAATCTGTATAACTGGAACAAGTATATGTGCAATATATGCACATTGCAAGGATTACTTTGAGCAATCCGTAATTATAGTTTGTAGTTGTTAGGACTTATACTTAAATGTAATCTTCTTCTTTTCCTTTCAGTTGCTCCCATAAGGGGTTGCCACAGCAGATCAGTGGTCTGTAGAATGAGTGGCAGTAGAGCTTTTACAGTATACTTAAATGTAATATTTTGGATAAAATTTTTATTATTTTTATTTTACATTTGTTTACCGGGCTAGTCCAACTGGATACATGTCCATTTTCAGTGGAGGCCCGGGGAGAAAAGCTCCAGTTACACAGCATCATAGAGACATACAAAAACATTCAATAACATTTTGATTTTACATTTATAGAATAGACATTTTAAAACAAAATAGTTGTATAATTGTGATAATACATTGCACACCACATACTATGGTATTAATTGTATCTATTTTTGTCTCACCCCAACCCTTATCTCTTTTTCTGTTTTCTATTATATGTTTTCAAAATGTCTCCATGTCATCCATCGGTAAAAAAACACTAAATGTTTCACAGCACAGTGAGGTAGGCCAACCCCAGTGGGTCAGCCTGCCCCACTCAAATGGCTCCAGCACCAAAGCGCTAGCACAGCTAGGACCCAACCTGACACTACTCCCTCTGCTGCCCCTGCACTACCTGTGCCCTCAGGTAGCACTACCCTGGCAGCTGGTGCTGTGGTACCCTCTCGGAGTACTGGTAGAGGTGGGGATTTCATCACCCACTAGAAGATGCCAGGGTTGGTGCATAGGGTTGTGCACAGCAGCACTGGTGTACACCTACACTGGATGGAGAGGCTGTTCTTCCTCATGGTCCATAGGAGGAGAAGATGTCAAGCACTCAAGCAGTTAGCAGAGTAAGGGGATAGTGCTGACAATCCTTTGGGTGAGGACTAGATTCTCACTGCTCCTAATTTTGATGGGCATCAGGTTGCATTGTCCTCTCCCTCTCCCCAATCATAGTATTCCCCAACATTTTGTGTCCTGCACCATCCCTGTGTCTTGTCTTATTTGTCATGTTTGCATTTGGTTCCTCACCTACCCAACTTACCTGAATCAGAAACACCAATATCCCTTACCCAGCATTCCTCTCTTACTGAAGTAAAAAAAAATGGGCACATGTCCCACAAAAAATATCATCCCATACATAGCTCTCCATTTTGCACATGTGTTCTTGACGCATTTGATTTGGTCCAGTGGTTATAAAACATGACTGCATTGTTGTCAGCCCTCTTTATGGAGGTAACAGCCCAAATTCAGCTAATATTTCATACATATTTTCATTTTACACTGTTGAAGAAAAAGATAGCTATGGTTCTTTCCTACCTCCCTCCTGCACACTCCTATATTGTTTTCCCTTTGTTCTTCACTCTGCTTGTCTCTATTTTACTACTTTCCTATCTACCCCATTTTAACAACTATAATATAATCTGGTCAAAAAATAGAATCACAGACAACACACACAAGTACCAAAAATACAGTGGAGCCCTTCACCTTTTGGTATCTATGTTTGTGTGATGTTTGGCATTGTATATACCAAGCAACAGTGAAAGGCTCTCTTGTGGTACAATTACCTCCACACAATGCCTCTTAAACATGATAAACTACATCAACCCACAGTAACACACAGTGAATATAGTATAAAGTATAATTATATTGCATTATCACTACTTATTAAAAATCATTACATACACCTGGATTTGAGCCCTATGTCATCTGGACTCATAAATAAATGTGTCAATACATTTACACCTGCTGCCACATCATCAGCTAAGCAGCAGGTGTGTTTCATATCCTCAGTACTAAGAACTCATACAGTTTTCACACTGAGGTTTGCTGTTGTGCACTGCTTAATGACACACTGTGATGCCCGTGCACTGGCCCAGTAATCAAGAAGCTTAAATCCTCACCACTAGCACTAGTGAGGGGTGTCCACACTGGGAAGGATAACCAGTACACACACAATAAATTACAATTTCCCTTAAGAGTACATAGAGATCACAGTCAGTCAGGGGCTGATTTCTCCCTTTCTGTCCCAGATCCCCAATAAGACTCCCCATTGGCACAGCTATAGGGTTAAGATTCCAGCTGAGTAGGGAAGCCAACACTTCCAGTACCCTCTCTGTCTAGCCAGTGCTTCATATCCTGGCCAAGTAGCTGACACACACACACACACACACACACACACACACACACACACACACACACACACACACACACACACACACACACACACACACACACACACACACACACACACACACACACACACACACACTTTGAGATTTGAATTATATACAGACACACAGACACCCCTGTGGAAGGTTGGCACAGGTTCTCCAGCTATGCCCCTTTCTGCCCAGACTATACGGTAGTAATTCACTGCCACCACCTGCTCTTATCAGCTACTTTAAGGCCCTTACCAAAGGGTGACCATTTTCACTGTGTAAAGTTACTGTTGTCCAAATGGTAAGTGTACCCCAGGGCTAAAGCTATTTGAGTGGCTTTGTACAGTCTCACCAAATGCATGCAAGTACTCTTAAAAGCTTAAATTATCTCTACACAAAACAGCAACATTTGAAAGGTTTAAAAATATTTAATAAATAATAAAAACACAAGACAATACTTATTCATTCGACACAGTGACACTACAGAGTTCAGAAATCACAGGAAATACTTTAAAACAACATTGTAGGATAGTCTCACATAAATATAGAAAACAGCTAGACTGATCTGGCTATATTTCTATCTCTAAGAGAAATCACTAATCAAAATTCTACTTACAGAGCAAAGGCAAAGAACTGATCAGTGGTTGTTCTGCTAATTCCAGAAACAAGATACAAATGTTAAAATGCTCTGACTCTCTCTGTCCTTAAACTGATAACACAGTACCACTGACTCATTTCAGATGACATCATTATTCTCTGTTTCCCAGACTAACAGAAACTCAAAGTGTAACAGCCCTTTTGATCTTACAGCTGGTCAGGAAGCCAGAGCAATAAAATACATTATACATGTAAATTCTAGCCATTAACTCTGGTCTTAAAACAATAGGAAGAATTCCTTCATTCAGACATCTTGGCTCTGAGTTTTGAGATCAAACAATTATACCACACTTCACTTATCAGCTTTCCTCCAGCAGAGTGCAATGTGGTTACATTTTTGAAGTTCAACATTTACCATAATTTTCTTACATTTAAGAGAACAAGCATGTGGCTTGCATTAATATTTACAAATGACAGATTTATCTACAAAATTCTATCTAGCTAATTTGGCAGCCTTTACAGATCTTCACACACACAAACAGGGAAAGTAGCAGAAATGTGCATCTTACATGCCCAAAAACTTTGCCAACCATCGTGCAAACCCGTTGCTTGGAAGTGCACTATGCAGAGTGGGCAACAGCACGTATTACTTTTACGTACTGTCCATTTAGTGTTCTGAGATGAAACTACATGTGGAAACAGAAAAAAGGAAGGCCCTACCTAAGAAAATGTCACATAATGTAGCCATCTGTTACCTCCCCCATGCACCACAACCTTGGTCTCTCAGTACTTGTTCACAAATATATCAAGTACACTATCTAAATTAATAACAAATGTGTTATATACCATACACATCTTTAAAATGACAATACTAATTCAGATGTTCTAATACTTGTAGTAATGTTGGCATCTGTTTGCATATAGGTTATAAAGCTGTCTCTTAAGTATGCCTGCACATTGGAACACAACAATCAAATACTACATACTGCATACTCATCAATCTGGTAACATACAGAACTTGAAATATTTTGACAGCTGAACATATCTGAACATCCATTTCATGCAGGCCTCCCAACATCTTCTCTCCAAAATCTAGTGATGATATCACCCACTATAAGTTGTCCTTCAGTCTTGTAAAAGTCAGACTTGGGCCATGGCTCTTCTGTAAAGTACCAAGTTTTTTAGTCTGTGTACTTGGGTAGGGGTTCCATTCTCACTGCAGTCATTTGGGATATGTGTGTGTCTATCTAGTCAGCCTATATGTGTATCCGACAGTTACCACTCCAATCCCATGGATTTTCAATGTCTTGACACTTGCAGATACCTACTCATCCATTTCATGCAGGCCTCCTAACATCTTCTCTCCAACATTCAGTGCTGATGTCATCCACTATAAGTTGTTCTGCGGCCTTGTAAAAGTCAGACTTGTGCTGTGAATCTTTTGTAAAGTACTGAGTTCTTCAGTCTGTGTACTTAGATAGGTAGCAGTTCTGGTCTCACTGCAATCAGCTGGGAGGTGTGTGTGTGTGTGTGTGTGTGTGTGTGTGTGTGTGTGTGTGTGTGTGTGTGTGTGTGTGTGTGTGTGTGTGTGTGTGTGTGTGTGTGTGTGTGTGTGTGTGTGTGTGTGTGTCTGTGTGCGTTTGTGCACTTGCTTGACAATAAAGGGAACACTTTACAACAGCATGTGGGACACTGCTGTTACCATTTTCTCATCACCAGAAACTGCTACTGTCATCACCTATAAATTGTTGTCTGACACTCTCCAAGTCAGACTTGACTTGTGTCACTTGCCTTAAACACAGAGTTCTCTAGTCAGTGTACTTAAATAGGTAAGGGTTCTGTTCTCAATGCAGTCAACTTGGTGTGTATGTTTGTGCATATGTGTGTGTGTATTTGTGCACTTGCTTGACATTACAGAGAGCATTTTACTACAGCATGTGGGGCACTGCTATTACCATTTGATATTCACCAGACACTGCTGATGTCATCAGCTATAGCTAATTTGTAGATGTGCAATATTCCCATCAGGGCAGGATCAGAGACTGTCCTGTAAGCCAGGCACAAGTCTCCTCATCCTATACAATACAGACTACAGTAACAGTGCTTTCAGTCTATCCACATATGTCATGGAATGGTTTATAGGCCCTATATTTTATTGATGAGAAACCCCTGTGGTCTGTCCAGCTGCTGCAAGTGTCTGTTGAGGTACATGGAAAAGAGAGCATTATACTTTGTTAGTCTCCTGATGATGTTTGAGTACAGTGCTGTTATATCATCCTCAGATCTGGATACAATGCCCTGAGTTATGATGTCCTCAACATAGCCTTTCGATACCATGGTGGATACTTGGTGGTCGAAGTTCAGATTGCTAAGTGTGTTCACAGGTCTCACACCACTGAGTTTGAGCATAGGGGGTGTTGTCAATGCTGTACATACCTTGAAATTCCACTTTGCAGAAGGCTAAAATAATGACACTTTTTTGTGTTTATTTGTAGACCGTGTGGTTTTGGCACCAATTATTTGTCTTGGTTAGCCCCTCCTGAAGTATGTTATCATCAGTGGTGGACTCAATGATTGCACCCAATATGCAAGAATCAACAAACTTGGTAAGCCAAAGGCTGTATACTTTAGCCTGGACTGTCGAGAAATAGATTCCAAACAAAGGGCCAATGCCAACTTCTGGTAGAGGTTGATTCTCAAAATTTCACAGCATGTGTTCTGTCAGTGAACCAATTGGTTAACCATCTATTTACATAAGAGTTAATTCCCATTTGGTAGAGTTTCTCAATGATACATGAGTGGGGGATTGTGTCCAAACCCTAGGCCAGATCAAGACAGGCAGTATCTACTGTCTTACCTTCATCTAGGCCTATCACACAGAATCAATGGGCTGCGACAACATCACAGATCACCTATAATGTGACTCAGAACATACATCTACCTGGCATAGTTGGGTACACACTTCAACACATCCTCCACACAAACTATGTTCTTGTAGAAAGGTATACATCAACATGCATCCATCTAAGTTGGGAGGACAGCACCTGATGCACGCACATATAGATACATCCTGAGTCTCCTCATGTGTGATGTGGACAAGGCCTTGCATGACTCTGGAACTAACTATGAAATATGTGTTTGCCTAGCACCTCTGTGTATAGGTAAGAAAGTATGTACTACTACCTTTGAAAAGGTGGTTTCTTCATCAAGGGCTGCAGGAGATGCACAAGAACCAGGTGTTGAGCTGCATGTTGCCCCCCCCCCCACTGAAATGACATGCCCTCATTGCTCCGAGTGTGGGAACCTGTGTCACTGCCTAAGGGGTTATCCACCTGCTGTGGTGTATGGGAGACCTTTCAGTACACTTTGCAACTGTGTGCCACTGGCCTCATGCTTTAACATGATTATGAGAGTTCTTCCATTATTGTCGACAGCCATCTTGCTGTGCACATCAGCCTCCTGTGATAAGGCACAGGATGAGGCTATTCCTGGTACTCACTCTGTGAAGAAATATGTGAAGATGTGGTTAATGTGACATGACAAAATTATCTGTATGTGTATGTAGGATGACCAAACTAACCATGCACTGTCTGTAAACTTTATATCATATCTGATATTGATGAGATACCTAATGATGAAATGTAAGGCTGATATGTGATGTCAAATACACTGTAGCATACAATAGTGAAATGAGCTACAGACTAACCTCCTGCACTGCCTTAGCTGTTGTTGCAAGGGTCTGATAGTAATGGTAGCAACACCACCTCTAATGATTCTAGATGTATCCTCATCTGCATCCATGTCATCACCATTATTGCAAAAGATACTCCTCATGTAGTGTTGAAAGCTAAAGTGTGGACACACCACCACCAGTGGTGCTACAGGCAATTGCATTCTGCCTAGATTTTGTCATGGCACATCTTGCCATGTCATTGGCTATTTTTCTGCACTGTGTCAAGGTGCAGTTCCTTCTGCCTACTGCATTCATGTTAGTCATTACTTGATTCCATGGCTTAACTTTGTCTCTGCCTACTACAGACCTCACTTTTTCAGAAAGGCACTTCCTGTTTGACCTCAGGGTATTCATGAGGATGTGCTTCGCCTCAGGACTGTAGTTCTCTCTCCTGTGCCTTGTTTCCTGAGGTTGCATCATTTTATAACCTGCAATCACATATTGTGAAAAAGTGACATTGGCCTGCCTTGTTTGATAACCTAATGAAATATGTATTGTGCATGCCAGAGTATTAATAAGATAAAGAGAAATGGTAATATGCACACAGACACACTAATTCAAAGTTGTAGGTTTTAGTTTCCTTGTCAGCACCGCCAGTGTCTTCTATGTCTCTGCTGCAATAGTAATACATGTTTGTCATGAGGATGTGATGGTCAGTATATGAAGTGGTAGGTCATGCAAGTCATTAATTAATTAATTAATTAATTAATTAATTAATTAATTAATTTAATTTAATTAAAAAGGTCTGTATTCTGGTCCTAGCCATTACTTATTGCCAGAGAACATTGTCAGCAGGAAGCCACTTGAGACATGAAGACAAGACTTTAAATGGCACCTTACATATTCCCAACTACTTCATCCACTATCCAACAAACAATATAAAATGCCATGTCTTACCAGTAAATATTAGATACTGTTGAAAACATCACTCTGAATTATACTGGTTCTTAACAAGTTCTGGTTATCTCTCATGTTAATAAAGGGTTTTAATTTTTTTTCATGGTTCTTGTGCTTTTCACAGGCTTTTAAAGAAGTGCAGACCAAAGCAAAGTTTAAAATGGCAGACTGAGGCTGGGTGGAATAAACTGAGGTTGATTTGAGAAGTTGTTATGCAAGGAAAGCTCAGACGCAGTGAGGTCTTTGAATCATGTCATGCTGCACATATATTTGCTCTTACTGGTGAAACTGCCTTCAACTTGCTTTGGGCAAGCTGCATGTAGCTCATAAACTTGCATGACCACCACTTATGCCTCAGTTGCATTCCAGCATGCTGTAGCTTATATACACCATTTATGCATTTTTATGACTGTCCAGAATGAAGCAAAATTACATGAAGCTGTTGTCTTTACACATTCCCTTATTTGCCCTGCAAATACTTGACCACAAGGGACATGAACCGTGTCACACAACTGTACAATAAAGCATTAACTGATATTTTACAACAGAATTTCTTCTGCCCCCCCCCCCCCACCTCCCGTGGTATAGGTATGTTTTTCATTATATCTGAACACTCTTGAAGACATAAAACACACCTGTGATATCACATTCAAGGAAGATTGCCATGTAGGGAGAAAAAAAAGAAAATCAGTGACACTGTGGTCTCTCCTTATATACGGTTATTATTCTTTTTAATAAATGGTTTTAGTTCACTCATATGTTCGTGCTTTTCATTGACTTTCTCAGAAGAGCAGAGTCCAGCAAAGGTTAAAAGAGTGAAACGGTGAGGACAAAACAGTTTAGAGTATTCCATAATTCAATGAAGAGAAGGAAAACAATGTAATGAATGTTTTTAATCAAGAAGATTTTAGGCAGCTGCTAGTGAAAGACTCACAGAAGGGAAATATACAATATGCAACATCAACCAGTGATTGAAAGGTAAATGGAGTAGGTTCAAAGACATCCTTTTAAAATAATATCAGAAATAGGAAAGGCAAGAGGAAGAGATGGAAGGGTTCTGGCATGGGATATCTGACTGGCAGGTAAATAACAAGGATATAGAGTAAGAGAGGGTGGCACAGGTGCCACAGGTTTGATTCCACATGGTATTCAAACTGGCAGAAGATGTGCCAGCAGATCCTCTTGTGGAGTGAGCCTTCAGATTCTTGAAAGAGGGGGTGATATCAAAGGGCTAATAAAGCACCCCACTGGTGCTCCTGCATAAGGAGTCTCTCAAGTGGCAGGGCACATGTTTCATCAGCTAGACCTCAGCAGTAGGAGACACTATGGAGATGCTTCCAAAAAAAAGGCTGATTAACTTTGTGGGGGAAAATAATCTCCGGCACAAGGTCATGGCCAGAACATACTGTTAGTCTGATTATGTTTTATGAGTGAGTGTCAGGGGAAGTAGACAAAAACTATCCAGTAGGTATAGCATATGTGGAATTCAGCAACGCATTTTAACTCTGTCCCCTTGTAAGAAATTATTAAATAAGTCAAAGGGAGTTGATGTGTTTGGAAAACTAATTGGACAGATAATTAACAGAATGTGAGAGTGATGATGGGGGTCAGTAGCGGCATATCACCCAGACCTGGTCATTGTTAGGTGTCAGACATAATACTGATGGGAGAACAGAATTCCCGTCTTTGAAAATGGCACAAAACTGTAGGGAGCAGTAAAAATGGAAGACTGAGCTTGGAAAATTATTTAAGTAGGTTATCAAAGTGAGTGACAGATATATATGGCAGCTGAGATTTAAAACTGAGAAATTTAAATTGTTCCGGTTAGGCTGCAGTAATACAGAAGCTGCATACAAAATGGGTGAGACTAAGTTACATTCAACTGACCACAAAGCAAACTTGATGGTAGCACTTACTGACACAATGAGCCACTAGGGACAACATGGTAAAGAAGCAGCAGCCAAGGCCAACATCATGCTGGGCTGTGTGACAAAACAGACTCAATATACAGGGAGGTGATCTTAACTCTTTACAGGACAGAGGTGAGGCCAGGTCTGGAATACTATATGTGTTTCTGGAAACTACTGAGTAAGAGGTTTTAAGCTGTTGGAGAGGGTAAAAAGTAAGGCCACAAAGGTGTCGATGGTTTTGGAGGGCTATCGTATGCAAAGGCACTTTACATCTTAAGACTATGCACAGCAGGCATCAACATCGAACAAAGAGACATGAAATGAGCACATAAAACCATTAATGAGTCTAGTGACAGAAGAGAGATGAGGTACATGGACAGAAGAGGCACAGAGGAGCAGACAAAGGTAACAAGTAGAAAAGGAAAATTGTTATACTGGATACCAGAAAGTACCTATAAATGAGAAGGTTGGAGATGGGAGGGGCAAGCTTAAAGAAAAGCGTATCAGAGAACAAGAGCTACTAAAGCTTTTAAGGAAGCAATAGGCAGGTAGAAAGGGAAGAGTAGTAAAGAGAGGTGCTACATCACTGATATGGTGGCTGCAATCTCTTGGTCTTCTGACAGCAAAAAATGTGTATGTATGTATGTATGCATATATGCATGCATGTACAGTATATATGTGTGTGTGTGTACGTATATATGTATGTGTGTATATATGAGTGTATACTTATATGCATGTATGTATGTGTATATGTATGTATGCATATGTGTATGCATGTATGCATGTATAAATGGCTTGATAAACTGCACAGAACTCACCATAATCACATCTTCTCTCGAATGCAAACATTTTCATACAGTTTCTCTGAAGGCATATTTTTTCTGTCATTCACATTTCCTAAGAAAAAAGTAAAGACCCTTAAATAACAATTAATATTTCCAATAACACTAGCATATTTATAAGAAAATATTGTTTAAATTATTTCAATTGCTTATGATATTAAGGGTCTCATAATGCATTGTAAATTCTTGAAGTTTCAAATCAAAATGATAGTGTATATGTGTGTATGTGTGTGTGTGTATGTGTGTGTGTGTTTGTGTGTGTGTGTGCGTGTGTGTGCATGTGCACGTGTGTGTGTGTGTGTGTGTGTGTGTGTGTGTGTGTGTGTGTGTGTGTGTGTGTGTGTGTGTGTGTGTGGTGAATACTTTTGTGATGATTTAAAAATATATATACAATATGCAGAAGTTATGTTAATGCTGCTAGAAGGAGAAATTCTATTGATGTTGGCCAGTCTAGATCTCACCTCCATACCCTAGAACCTTCCTCATACTTACTGTTCTAGGTGCATACTCCGGAACCTTCCTCATACTTACTGTTTCACTTCCATACTCTGGAACCTTCCTCATACTTACTGTTCCACCTCCATACTCTGGAACCTTCCTCATACTTACTGTTCCACCTCCATACTCCAGAACCTTCCTCATACTTGCTTTTCCTGTCCTACCCTAAACATTTAAACTGTGTGTTGAAATGATTTTTCTGTGTCAGGATGCTGAGATCTCCAGAAGTGGTTCTTTTAAAACTGAGACATCCGCCTCTGACCGTATGCAAGCAGAACTGTAAAACATGTAGCAGCCATTAGATTTTTTTCCTTGCTCTACTTCATGCTTATACTTTTGGTTATCAAGGATATCCATAACAGAAACTTACTATAATCCTTACTTTACTAATTAAGTTATACCCATTCTTTATACGCTAGTTCTCTCTGCTTAAGAACCCAGACAACTTAGTCTTCACCCCCTTCTTTACAAGGGAAATATCATGTTGTCCTGTGAGCATCTTGTGAAGCAGTACTCAGGTTTTATAATCAAAATTCTGCCACGTGTGCTGTAGCAGTTTATTTCTGTAGATCTGCCATAGTCTACATACATGATAATGTAAAACACTCGACACAACAACAAATTATAGGAATATGCCTGAAGAAGTCACTAAGTCTGACAACCAGGTGTATCACTCAATTATCTCATAAGTCTAACAAGCAGCCAAAAGTACCAAAGAAATTAGCTTTGGCAGTTTATGAATGGGATCTTGGAGGCTTTCCTTAAATCCCATTTTGCAAGGGTTCTGCTGTGCACTGCATGAGCAGCCAATGTCAGAAATCCCCCCAGGGTGGGTCCTTAGGATAACAAAAAATGGTAGTGTCAATAAGTAAATAAGAAATGCACACTGCCAGCGAGTTACATCCTACAGACCTAGCTGCCATGCCCACCCGCTGCACTTGAATGCACTAGTTATGTATCTGTTTGTCTGTTAACCAGGTAGGTAGATTGTTCTCAAGACTCTTTTTCAGCCTGAGCAGAACGCAAAAGTACAAAAGATCCCGTTCATTGATAAATATAAACCGTGTTTGAATGATACAGTCACTGTTATGTTAAGTATAAATGCAGATAATAAACATACTCAATAACCTTCGAATTACACAATAAGAAAAAAATATTAGTTACTGCAGTTCGTTAATACTCACCACCCTCCCAAAATTAAGTTATTGATAAAGTATGCAAGCAAGCATAATGTTTATGGATATCTATGTGGCATTTACATAATAAAAAGGGAGATGTTGACAAGTGTTAGTAAAAGGGTGTGGCAACAGCAACACTATGTGTTCATTTATTCATCATTTGTTAACCAGGTCACTTGGCTAGTCTGACAACTCTTTTTAGCCAATTTATTACATCTATGAAGCAGCATGTTTCTGACCCAAATTCAGCATAATTGAAGAAAACCATGCAAAATCCACAGGGCCTGCAAATCGAGGTCAAGGCTGAGCCTATGCCCCTTAAGCTGTGAAGCAACGATCTTATAAGTGAGTCACTGTGCTGCCAACCGTTCCCTTATAGTATATGTGATAAAGAACAGAAGGAGGAAAAGATGCAGAACTAGAACTAACTTTACACTTACCGCACTTAAACATACCCACATTTTTCCCTTAGAATCAATGTTATATCTCAGACTAAGTAATTCTTTTAAATTTGGGAACCTCCCATATGAAAAGGTCACTTTCTTAGGAAACAAATGGCCTACTTCATCATTAAAACAGACAATAGGCCATAAATTATCCACCACCTTTTCCAAACTTCAGAGAAAAGTGAAAATTTAGTTACAAAAAAGATTTTTTGGTCATCATCATCATGTTTAAGTGCGGTAAGTGTAAAGTATGTTCAAAAGTGAAGAATATATCAGGGAGTGTGATAAATGGTGTGAAATATGTGGCTACAGATAGATTTAATTATCTTTCTTGTGGGGTAGTATACATTGTGGATTAGGTTCATAGGTTCATAGGTTCATACTAGGCTATCTGCCCAAGGGCATTTATAAGCCTATCCCATAGTTATGTGGCTTTCGCCACCCCTTTAGTTTGAATAAAAACTATGTCTATTATTTTGCTGTGCCTCTGTCAAGCAGTGACACTGAAGTAATCCCTGGGGTATATCTGCGATCTCCCATCCATTGGTCAAGATTCCTCTTGAACAAGGCCAGCGAGGTGCTCTGCCTCACATGTACCGGGATTTTGTTCCACAGCATAGGGAGTCTCTGGGTGATGAATCTGTCCCTCCAGCACATTCTATTTATAACCGTGTTAAGGTTTAAATCTCCCGCCCTTGTGGTTCTGAGGGATCTAGATTTTTTGAGGTGAAGCATATTCATCAAATCTGGGTTTGACATGGCCTTATATGTCAAGCACAGGTCACCTCTGAGCAAGCGGTATGAGACTGAATAGAGCTGGAGTTCTTTCAGTCGGGCAGCATAAGACATATTTTTGAGACCCTTTATCCTTTTGGTGAGGAACTTTTGGGGCCTTTCAAGCTGCAGCAGGTGTCTGGTCAGATACATTCGAGCGGGACATTGTACTCAATCATAGGTCTAATGAGTGATGAGTACAGGGGGACGATGACCTCCCTTGATCTAGATGTGAATCCCTTCATGATCAGGTGGGCGATATAGAAGGTTTTCCTAACTACTTTAGCAACATGAGTGTCAAACAAAAGGCTACTGTCAACCTGGGTCCCCAGATCCCTGATGACTTCTTCTGTGCTCAGTGGATTGCCACCTATATGGTAGCTAGGGGTAACCTTGTTTTTCCCGAAGGGTATGACTATGCATTTCTTGGAGTTTAACTTTAGGCCATGGCTCTGGCACCAGTTATCCATTTCTGTGAGGCCCTTCTGGAGGATATCTGTGTCAGATGTGTTTTCGACTATGGCGCCCAGTTTGCAGTCATCTGCAAACTTTGTCAGCTATAACCCTCCTGTGTTTGCTTGTACTTCAGAAAAGTAGATGCCGAACAAGAGTGGACCCAGGACTGAGCCCTGTGGGACGCCACTTGTGACAGGCTTTGAGTCCGACATGGCTCCAGCAACTCTGACCCTGTGGGTTCTGTCACTTAGCCAGTTTGCAACCCATCTTGTGATGTATGGGTTTACATTCAAGCTGATGAGTTTTTCAATGATACCTGAGTGGGGTATTGTGTCGAAAGCCTTTGCCAGGTCGAGGTAGGCTGTATGGACTGCCTTTCCCTCATCAATGGCCTTGGTGACTGTCTCGAAAAAGTCAATCAAGTTTAAGAGGCAGGATTTGCCTTTGACAAAGCCAAATTGGGTTGGATCCAAAGTCTGCAAGTTCCCTATGTCTTTATTTATGAGTTCCATTATGATCCTCTCCATGGCTTTGCAGATAAGGCTTGTCAAGCTAATGGGGCGGTAATTTCCAGGGTCGGTGGAGGCACCGCCCTTATGAAGTGGGACCACAGTCGCCGTGCGCCACTCCTTGGGTATGTATCCTGAGGTGAGGCTAAGATTAAACAGCTGTCCTAACTGTGGGTTTAATTCCTCGTTGAGTTCATGAAGCACACAGCCGGGGACACCATCCAGTCCCATGGACGCTGTGTTTTTTGCCTTTGTGAGGGCAGTTCTCACCTGGGCGTTGGAGATGTTTGGGGGGCTACAATCCTCTGGTATAGATATCTCTCCTTTTGGGGGGGGGAGTTTGCACTGAACCTGTCAGCCAGTATGTTGGCAATGTGTGTAGGTTCAGTAATTTTCACATCATTTTGAACTAATTCTGAGCATATCTGGGAGTTTCCTCCTAGGTTTCTAACATAGCTAAAGAAGGCTTTATGATTGTCTTTTGAGTCCTTGGCGATTTTTCTCTCAAAATTTGCCTTGGATGATTTTATGAGAGCTCTTAGTTTTTTACTTATAATGATCAAAGGTGTCTTACCTTTCAAGGATTTTGCTCTATCTTGTAGTAGCTTCCTCCTTTTGTTGTAGAGCTTGTTTATGGCTGGGGTCCACCAGACTGGACGCTTGCCTTTGGTACAGAGAGTCTTTGTTTTGTTTGGGATTGCCTAATCCATGCAGTCCTGTAGGTGCTGGTAGAAGGCATTTGTAAGTGATTCAGCGGTTTGGGTAATGTTTACCACTGGCTCAGGGGCCTTAAAGGAGACCACACTAGTTTTTAGAAGTGTGAAATCGGCTTTTGAGAAGTTTTTCACTGTGGTCTTTTTTGTTTCAGGTGGGGGCGGGATGAGGACCTCCAACAAGATTAGTTTATGATCTGATCTCACCAGTGAGGGGTATACTTCCGGTGTTGAACATTTTGATCCCATGTTCGTGATGATGAGATCAAGTATGTTTTCACCTCGTGTGGGGATGGTGACTAGTTGTTCCATGGCATTTGAGTTTATGAACTCCAGGAATCTTTGGGTTAGAGTGTTTGGGCTTGAGTAGTGTTCCCAGTCTATATTAGGGTAGTTGAAGTCACCTAGTATGATGGTGTTTGGAGATACATTTATCCCCTCCAGTGTTTTCAGGAAGGCCATGTGGGGTTCCTGTGTTTGAGAGGGTGGCCTGTAACATGCTACAAATTGCAGAGCAGTCTTGCCTATGGTTAATTGCACCTGGATGGTCTCCGATGCATCATGCGTTGCCACCAACCTTGAGGTGTGGGTGTCCTTTATGAATATGGACACCCCCCCTCCTTTCTTGGTGTTGTCCGGATTTTGTGGCCAGAACGCATGATATGAGGTGAAACCTGTTAGTGCTGGGGTGCTCTCAGGAGCCTTGAACCAGGTTTCAGTCACAGTTTCAGTTTCAGTTGTGGCTGTATACCCCCAAGTTGGTACATTGGTCAAACTAGATGTAAAGTGAAAACACATATTCTTGAGCACTTGGGGGATGTTAGGAACTGTAGGGTGGATAACCCTATTTCTGAACATTTTCATAAAGTTCATGGGGAAGTCACTGTATCTCTTTTTTTTCTGTGTATTGGCTAAACCTGATTCTACAAGTGGTGGTAATTATGTTCAAAAGTTATTAAACTTGGAAAGTAGATTTATACTGAATTTTGGTACATTTGCTCCTAGGGGTATGAATTTAGAAATTAATTTGAGTTTATAAAATTGAATGTATGGAAATGTAATATATCATGGTTCTTTAAAAATATTTTCTTAAAAATAGTTAATTGATTAATTGTGTAACTGATGTTCATATAAAAAAGTACTGCTGTATGTTGTGAATTCATTCCTGTGAAGGCTTGCATAGCCGAGGTAGCAGAAGACATTGAATTTCAGCAGCTCTCAGCTCCAGCGTGTGGTTGTTCTTTATTCGTATAACTTTAAAACAGGTTGCATGGATAAGAGCTCATTCAGACCAGGGGGAGTGTGAGCATCTGATACCTTCTTTTTCTTTTGGCTGCTCCCAATTAGGGGTCACCATAGTGGATAATCTGTTTCCATTTCTTCCTGTCCTCTGCATCTTGCTCTGTCACACCAACCACCTGCATGTCCTTTCTCACCACATCCAAAATCCATATCTTAAGCCTTCCTCTTTTCCTCTCAACTAGCAGCTCCATTTTTAGCATCCATCTCCCAAAATACACAACATCCCTCCACAGCACATGTCCAAACCAGTGTAATCTTGCCTCTCTGTTTTTCTCTCCAAATGTCCAACCTGAGCTGACCCTCTAATATACTCATTTCTAATCCTGTCCATCCTCATCACACCCAATGCAAATCTTAACATCTTTAACCCTGCCACCTCCAGATCTGACTCCTGTCTTTTCATCAGTGCCATTGTCTCCAACCCATATAACATAGCTGGTCTCACTACCATCCTGTAGACCTTCCCTTTTACTCTTACTGGTACCCGTCTGCCACAAATTACTCCTGACTCTGTTCTCCACCCACTCCACCTTGCCTGCACTCTCTTCTTCCCCTGTCTTCCACACTCACAAATACTCTGAACTGTTGATCCCAAGTATTTAAACTCATCCACCTTCATCAACTCTACTCCCTGCATCGCCATCATTCCTCTGTCCTCCCTCTCATACACACACATAAATTCTGTCTTAGTCCTGCTGACCTTCATTCCTCTCCTTTCTAGAGCATATCTCCACCTCTTCAGAGTCTCCTCTACCTGTTCCCTACTCAAACCACAAATCACAATGTCATCCGCAAACATCATAGTCCAAAGGGACTCCTGTCTGATCTCATCTGTCAACCTGTCCATCACCATTGCAAATAAGAAAGGACTCAGAGCTGATTCTTGATATAATCCCACCTCCAACTTGAACGCATCCATCACTCCTACCGCAGACCTCACCACTGTCACACTGCCCTCATACATATCCAGTAATACTCTTGCATACTTCTCTGCCACTCCCGACTTCCTCATACACTATCACAAATCCTTTCTAGGCATCTTGTCATATGCTTTCGTTAAGTCCACAAAGATGCAATACAACTCCTTCTGACCTTCTCTATACTTCTCCATCAACATTCTCGGAGCAAACATCGCATCTGTAGTGCTCTTTCCTGGCATGAAACCATACTGCTGATCACTAATCATCACCTCTCTTCTTAACCTAGCTTCCACTACTCTTTCCCATAACTTCATTGCTGTGGCTGATCAATTTTTGTCCTCTGTAGTTACTACACCTCTTCACATCACCCTTATTCTTAAAAATCAGTACCAATACACTTATTTATTTATTTATGTATGCATTTATTTATTTATTTACATTTGTTGACCGGAAGAGTCCAACTGGGCACAAGTCCGTTTTCAGCGGAGGCCCGGGGAGAAAAGCTCCACATTGAGTATTACTTGCATTATATAGTTAAAAAACATAGCATTTAAATATAGACATTAGTCCAGCTAAGGATGCAAGACAAGAATAAAACAGATGTAAAACAGCTGTAGAACATGGTACAATTTTAAAATATGGTGACATATACTAAACATGGTTACAAATGTAGTTGAGATTCATCAGTGAACAATTGATGCAATCTGTTTTTGAGGTACATAACAGCCATTAGCAGTTTTAGCAGTTGTTGCTACAAGAAGTTAGTATTATGTGGTAGGTAGCTGGGAACATGAGTAGCCAAGCTTGCTAAGAGTAGGTTTCTGATAAGGGGCCGAAAGAGGTAGTGGGTGGGTGGAGTACACTTCTTCTCCACTCCTCATGCATCCTCTCACTTTCCAAGATTCCATTAAACAATCTGGTTAAAAAACCCACTCCATCTCTCGTAAATACCTCCATGCATCCACAAGTATGTCATCTGGACCATCATAGCCATCCTTACTTCCTCCTTGCTAATCCGTTTCACTTCCTGATTCACTATCCCCACATCATCCAACCTTCTCTCTCTTATATTCTTCATTCATCAGCCCCTGAAATTACTCTTTCCTTCTGCTCAACACATTCACCTTGCTTGTGAGTATATTTCCCTTGTGATTCTTTACCACACTAACCTGCTGTACATCTTTCCCAGCTTGGTCCCCCTGTCTAGCCAATCAGTACAGGTCTTTTTCTCCCTCCTTAGTGTCCAACCTTTCATACAACTCACCATATGCCTTATCCTTAGCCTTCTCCACCTCTCTCTTCACAATACACCTCATCTCCTTGTACTCCTGTCTTTCTTCATGTCTCTGATGATCCCACTTCTTTGCAAACCTCTTCCTCTGTATACTCTCCTGTACTTCCTCATTTGACCAGCAGGTCTCCTTGTCCTCCTTCCTCTAATATACTCGTTTTTAATCCTGTCCATCCAGATGTCACACCAAGCACCTTTCTAGCTGTCTCCCTTACCACCTCTGTTGTGGCTGCCCAGCTATCTGGTAGCTCTTCACTGCCACCCAGTGCCAGTCTTAACTCTTCCCTGAACTTCACCTTACAGTTATCCTTTTCCAACTTCCACCATTTGATCCTAAGCACTGCACTCACTCTCCTCCTCTTCTTCTTGATCGCCAAAATCATCCTACAGACAACCATCCTATGCTGCCTAGCTATGCTTTCCCGGTCACCACTTTGCAGTCTCCAGTTTCCTTCAGACTGTCCCTCCTGTATAGGATATAATCATAAGTTGCCATAATAATTCTCTGTATTCTAATAAATTTTCCCAATCACTACCTCTGGGGCTGATTTCTACTTTCTCTACTATTCTGAAACATTTTTTTTATATTCTCCACGAACATCCACATATTTTACTAAAGCACTATTCATATTCTTTCTCTAATGTCACAATAGTGTTCATACATTCTTTTCTTAAACGTTCTTTTTCTTCCAATATAAAAACTCACATCCAGAGCACTTCACAGCACACACCGCACCAGTGATAGAACAGTTGCCTTTCTGTACATTTAATACAATCCACAGAGAATTTTTGAGAGCCAAATTCCTTTGTTCAAGGATAAATGGGCACTGACCACATGCTCCACATTTAGTGGTACCCCCTTTGTTTCTACCTATTCCCCTATTCATCCCCTAACTCTCAAAAGAATTCTTCAAATGTCTTCCCATTTTAAAAACAAAATTTGGTTCTGAATCTACTTTATCAAAAATTAAGTTGTTCCCCCTCATGATATTCCAGTTTTTAAACAGAATTCATGGTATCACTGTACTATAATACCAACGGTCTTTCAAAATTAATATACTTAGTTGTTTATTTGTAAATTTCCTGGCTTTATTAATGTTATTTTCCTCAAAACCTACATCCACTAAGGGGTTTAATTTTTTCCCAACTCATAAATATCTCTGTAGTGGGTTCAGTTATACTACCTTTAAGGAACTGCTTTCCAGAAACATCTTATTTCTTTCATCTCTGACCTCAAATCCCCTACATTAGAGGTCATTATTGCAGCTCTAATAAGTTGTCCCTTAACTAAACTTTTCTTAAAAACATAAGGTTGGAAACTCTTAATATGTAAAAAAGAGTTTATGTATATGAGTTTTCTATATACTTTTGATTCAAGCCTTGTTTCTCCATGCCTTATGTTACTATCTAAATAAATAGCAGAAGATTTGTCAAAACTAAGTGTAAATTAAAAAAAATATGGTCATACTATTTAAATATTCCATGAATTCAGTAATTAATGTCTCTGGACTGTTCCACAGAATCAAAATACCACCCATAAATCTTAAATAAAGTCTACAAAACTTAAAAACAATTATGTTTTTAAGAAAATTTTAGTTAGGAGGCAACCTAAAATAATATGGAAGTGAACAGGTGATTCCAGCTTCTTCAGCTGGCTAATCACTATGCCAGAACAGACTTGTTGAGCTCCAAAACCAGCCAGATTGAGGACATGAGCTTGATGCTGCTGAGACAGTGCTGGTAGTACTCAGTAACACAAGTGTGGCAGCACACAGGGAAGGTGTACTACTCCCCTATTATGATACGGATACTCAGATCAGTCAGATATTGGTGGGTCAGTGCCTAATAGACATAGCATACTGTTTATATTAATGAGAACTTCCTTTTAGGCCAACAGATAGATGTGTGCATGGCTGCAGCAGTGAAGACTTGAGCGATTTGTTGGGCAACAGAATGCAAAGTGAGTCAGGTGATAATATTATATCTCTCTTGATCTCTGTTTTACTTTTCTGTGGGCCCTTGAATTAGCAAGTTGGCAATATGTTGCCTGCAAGAATGATGGTCCCATATACAGAAAAGGACAAGCAACCTTCATAACTGCCTGGTTGATGGTTCCCTCCAGTTATCTCTTACCAAGTCAGTGGCCATGTTGTTACCAATAAGGAATGAATGTGCTCTGTATCCAAAGAAGTGCACATGTACAGGAAAGAGAGAACTAGGTGGTCCTTGCAGTGATATGGGTATGCACATAACCAGAGTGGGTGGGGCTAGGGCTATACTAGAAACACTTCCATGACTTGCTTCTGTACCCAAATAAGTGCGCATTTACAAGATATAGAGAAACAAGTAGTCCTTTTAACAATGTGGGCATTCACATCACCAGAGGGGGTGGGACTATTGCCATACTAGAAACACTCCCATAACTTGCATCAAAATGAAGCAAAGATGTTAGGAGGCTTGCACGTAGTAGTTTCTAGCTCAAGGACAAGCCAGAGAGGTCACTATAAGGCCCCACTCTGGGGGAAGCCTAAATCAGCTGGGTCAGGGAATGAGGGTGCATGCCCTCTGGCAAGGTAATGTGGAATACACAGATACAGGTCGGGCAGAAACCATCCTTGTGGCTGCCTGGATGATGGCATTTCATGATGGTTAGCCCTGTACTGGGTACATCCCTTGTACAGGACAGTTTGGGTTGAGTCTGATTGGTGAAGTTTTGATGGCCAACAAGCATGGAGGAAAAGAGCACTAGGGAAAATATAGCTGGTCAAAGATCCAGTTTTTGTACATTTAGACACTTTTAGTTTGGCAACAGAAGGCTAAAAAGCAGAATTGATCATGCTCAGCTCGCTGAACATGAATTTAATTTAAAAGTCCATAACTTGAAGAAAATTAGACAACCATGTCATCTAGGAATCATTGATGTCATCAAGGAAAAGTTTACAAAATAAAAAGTCTGTGTAGAAGCTAACAGTAAATCCAATATCTTGGTGCTCCCAGACAGACCAGACTGATGATAAGGTGATCTAAGCATGTAGCATGCAGAGACTGAGAGTTTACCTTCATGGGAAAGCAAGATTGACCAGATCTATAATGAGATTTTCCAGATAAGTGGAACTTTACATGACAATATTACCAGTAATAATGGGACTATATGACATGCAGATCCAGGCATGCTGATGAGATTTCTGAGCTTCACTCCCAAGGAAGAGGTATTAAATGCACATTAACAGTCATGCTAAAACAGAAAGAACTGCAATGAAAACGTGTTGAACTGAAAGACAGAATCAGAAAGGAAAACATTCAGTTTATGGCTATTCCAGAGCAGGTAGAGGATGGAGACTGTATATTATGTATGTTAAAATGCCTGCAAGAGTGGACTGGAATAAAAATTGAATAGATCCCAACAAAACAGAGAACCTAGAATTTCTGCACCACACTTCCATAACAGAAAACAACTTAGACCTATTTAAGTGAAATTGCAGACCTATGCTATGTAAAGAAGTATTATATCCATTCTGTGGGAAAAAGTGACAATCTAGAAGGTGGGCAAAGCCCAGGTGATCACTGACAATAACTCTCTGCAGGCGCAAGATTATATTAATGCATTCATCCCAGTGATTAAGATGTGCCAGGACTTGTATCTTCATTTCAAGCTGCAACATCCCTTTAAGTACAAAACATATACAGACCGCCCGCCCCCCCCCCCCCAAGTGGTACTGGATGAATTAAGTAAGCAGAGAACTGGTTGTGGGATGCAGAAGGCACATCAGGGATACAATTCCCAAAGTCATGCTAACTTCAAGATTATAAAATGGACATTTGCCAAACCATTTCCAGTTTTCCAGTGAACAATGCTAAATACCTCAAAACAAATGAAAGAGTTTGCGAGGAAAAATGACTGAACAATTACAGAGAGATCAAATGCTGGAAATAACAGAAGAGTTTGATTAGTCTAGGTCAGACAAAGATAGCAGCTTGATGTGAGAAGACTGATGTTTACGTGGAGACTTCATAATGAAATAGTGTTATTCACTTAATTTTTTTAATCTTGCTTTGTTTTACTGTTCTTGAGATGGACATTAATTATCTTTGATGCCATGCAGTAAGTATTTTAACTGAAAAGTGAAGTTTGCAGGCAGACTTTTCATTCTTTTTCCACCCAGTCAGAAAAAAATTCCCCAATATTGTGGTAATTGAAAATGGACCCAAGTCCTGTACATCTAGTTGAGACCTCCCACTTTCATGGGGCTGTAAGGCCTAAATATATTATTTTCATTATGTGGCCAACTGTTCTGGTTTAAATTAGATTGCAGCCCACACTTGGAAGCTGATTTAATCTATAACTAATGCCATGAACTGGTGCTCCGTACAACAGCAAGATGTCTTTATTGTTAGCCCATACATAGCGTGCACCTAGGTGTCTTTTTATAGATGACCCCTAAAAATTTCTAACTTCTTCTAAGAAATTAAATGTAGGGAAAAGGCTTTCAATTAAAATGCAAAGTTCCTCCTCCTGACAGCCTGCGAGAGGGGTATGACTTAGGGTGCTCTCCTGGCTCGGCAGCTGTCACACTCTATGAAGAGGTGGAGATAGACAAAAACATGGCAGATTCTTGTTGACATCTTAACATGGACAGATGGTATAGGAGGGCATGTGAAGAGATCCACCAATGAGAGGCAAGAAGAGGCTGTTACTAGGAGCTTTTGTAGGTTGTCCATAGGTAATGTAAGCATTAGTTAGAGAACAGAGCATCTTTGGATGTTGAGACATGAAGTAATACTTAACTGAAATTAGAGTCAGTAAACATGAATATTTGATTAGAGGCTGGTTATGACTCCAGTGTGCTTGAGGACTGGGTAGTTTACAGTTATCATGAGGATCTTCTTCGTGGGTCACTTGCTGTCTTAGAGAAGGAAGGGAAGTGTCAGTCTTGATCCAGCTTGAGATGAAGGAATTGCTTACCAATAGACTACTTTGCCAAAGGGGAGTCTTTACATCTGCCAAAGGTGAGTGTTAGCTCATTGAAAAAAAAAGACCCGTATTACAAATAGTAAAATGTATATATTTTTGTTTGTTAATGTAAAAAGGTAAGTGGGATTGACAAAGGAATGAAAAACATTCTGTATGTGGTCAATGGATTTATCAAAGTGGGGAAAAGAGATATGTTTGTAGCTTTTAATATTAGATATAAGGTCACTCATTAATAGTGTAGTGGCAGATAAAAGAAAGAGAGCATGGATGTTACTTTTAAAAAGAGAGACACATTTAGGCACAGGGAAGAATTCCAGGAGAGTCACTAGAATAGGTCTGCAATGTGTTAAAGAGAAAGAAAGAAACATATTTGGGTAGGCTGGGTCAGAATTTAAGGATTTTATCATGGAATGCAAACAAACCTGTGAACATAAGGAAAGTCATGTGGGTACTAACTCTTACTGAAAAGGATGAGGCACAAATAATATTATTACTACATGAAACCCGCTCAAGCTGAAGGAAGTATGAAATGCTGATTTAAAAAGTGACAATATAGGATTTTTTTACTGCTGTTGAAAACAAGAGGAAAAGAAAGTTCATCATCATCATCATCATCAGTCCCCTTTTTCCCATTTTTCCTACATGGGGTTGGGGTATCGTGTTTACTGTCGCCATCTCTCTCGATTCAGTGCCACACTCCTGCCTTCTTCAGCACTCATGCCTGACTGTCGCAGATCTTCTTTCATATAATTCATCCACCTCTTTGCTGGATGTCCTCACTTCCTCTTACCTTCTTCCTGTCTGTCCCAAATTTTCTTCACCAGATTGTCTTCTACTTTTCTGAACATGTGACCAAACTACCATAATCTGTTCTCTTTGATCTTTTCTGCAATTGGAGATACTTTGGCTTCTGCTCTTATGTCCTCATTTCTTCGCTGTCGCACAGTGTGTATCCTGCCACCCTTTTCAGGCACTTCATTTCCATCACCTCTAGCTTCTTCAACTATTCCGCCTTTACTGCCCAGGTTTCTGTGCCATAAAGTAGTAGTGGTCGCATCACTGTCTTGTACACCTTATTTTTCAACTTCTTTCGCATTCTTCTGTCATAGACTACACCTGACACTCTGTGCCAGTTGACTGCAGCCCCTCTGATTCTAGCTTTGACCTCTTCATTCAGACTTCCTTTCTCCTCAACCACCCCTCCCAGATACCTGAAGTTGTTTACCTGTTCCACTATCTTCCCATCTATCTCTATTCTCAGCTTCTTCTGATTTCCCCAATCTACTGCCATTACCACTGTCTTATCTGTGCTTAGTTTCATCCTACATGCCTTCAGTTTTGCATTCCAATCTCCTATCTTTTGCTAAAGTTCTAGCTCAGAGTCTGCCTGCAATGCCACATTGTCCGGATACAGCAACTTTGCTGATCTTTCCCCTCCGACCTGCTTGCTAATGTAGTCTATCACCAGTGCGAATAGCACTGGGCTCAGAGATGAACCCTGATGTACACCCACTCCCACTTTGAACCCCTCTGTGAGGCCAAACACTGTTCATACTCGAGTCATTAGGTCCTTGTACATAGCCTGCACTAATTTTACCAATGTTTCTGGGACTTCAAACCACCCCAGTACTGCCCAGATCAGCTTTCTTGGGACCTTGTCATATGCTTTCTACAAGTCTAGGAATGCCCAGTTGGACTCTCTCCTCATCTCTAGCTTCTTCTCAATTATCTGTCTCACTGCAAACATCGGGTCAATTGTGCTGCATCCTGATCTGAATCAGAACTGCCCATCTCCCATCTTACATTCAACTACTCTGCATATCCATTTATCAATCACCCTCTCCAGAACTTTCATGCAGTGTGATAGGAGTTTGATGCCTCTGTACTGTCCACAGTTGTGAATGTCCCCTTTGTTCTTGTACACTGGCATGAGTATGCTTATTTTCCAGTCATCTGGAATACGCCTTTCTCTCCACACTTCTATAGTACCCTCAGGAGCAATTTCGCCCCTATCTCACCCAGCATCTTTATCATATCTGCTGTGACCTCATCTGATCCTGCTGCTTTCCCTGACTTCATTTTCCTTACTGCTGTTCTTACTTCTTCTTGGGTGGGCTCCTCTTCTTTTCTCATCTTAGGCTGTTTCTGGGGCAGTACAGCTTCAGTGAGGTTTTCTTCATTCAGAAGCTGCTGGAAATACTCTTTCCATCTGCTTTTGATGTCCTGTGGACTGGTGAGCAGGTTGTTGCTGGCATCCCTTGTGAAGGGTGTCTGACTATCTTCTTTATCTTTCTGTCTTTGCCTTACAACCTGATATAGTTTCTTTGTGCCACTTGCTGAGTCACTTTCCAGAAGTTGGTACAGTGCCTCTGATGCCCTATTCTTTGCTATTGCAACTTCTTTCTTAGCTTCTTTGTTATCCAACCAGTAGTCCTTCCTTGCCTGGTCAGGCTTTTCTATCTCCCACTTCTTCCTGCACTCCTTTTTTCTTTTGATGACTTCTTGGACTTCTGCATTCCACCACCAGCTTTCCTTATGTGCCTTATTTCCATACCAGGCTCGACCACATATCTTTTCTATAATCCTAACACATGCTGTTTTTAGGCACTGCCATTCTTGTTCAGCTCCACCTATTTCCTCCTCTTCTTGGGGTGCCAGAGCCCTGACTAATTCCTTGAACTTTTGTACTTTCTCTCCACTCAACTTTGAGGTCTTCAACCTGGTGTCTGTTGACCTTAGAGCCTTGCCTAACCACTGCTTGCAGCTGATTGTGGCAACTACTGATTTATGCTTTAGGCCAACTGTTTCACTGGGGATGACTTTGCGGTCATTGATTCTACCCCATTGCCTTTTCCTTACTAGGAGGAAGTCTATCTGAGTTGCATGTTGGCTAGCCTTGTATGTAATCTTGTGACTGTCTCTCTTTCTGAACCATGTGTTAGCTACTATCAAGCCATTTGCCAGACAGAAGTCTAGAATGGCGTCTCCTTCTTTATTCTTGTTGGCCTACTCTTGTAGATCCAGGCAGTCCTCATATCCTGTTCTGTCTGCTCTGATATGTGCATTCAAATCACCCATTGCTTCTTGTAAAAAAAAAAAAAAAAAAAAAAAAAAAGATGTGAGTTTTAAGGAAGAGATGGAGCAAACAGATGATCAGGAAAGATAGGTGGTGGTTAAGAGTGGATGACAAGATAGTTTGTTTACTGTAGTTAATGAATATACCCCCTCCTGAGGGCTAAGACAAATATTACCAGACAAATATTGGGGAACAGAGTGACATTTAACTATATCCAGAGACTGGAGTATACCTTGTAGCAGGACAGATATCTGTGGTGAGCCAAGGGAACTGAAGATTGATAAGGGAAATACTTTGAAAAATACATGAAATTATTTGGGTTGACAGATGTACTCTAGTCATGGAATGCATTTAGGAACTTCATGTATTTTTCTAGTAAATTCAGCTTCTGGGCTAGGCTGAACAGAAGTCCAATTTCTAAAGAATATCTGGATACTGTGAGGACATACCTCATTCCTGTTTCTGGTCATCACCATTGTTGATGAAACTGTCCAATGAGGTGATCCAAGTGGGAAGAAAACATAGGCACTTCCTAATATATTTACTTAGAAGGAATGGTTTTAGGGATTGGGTGTGTCAGAACTTTCAGGAGATCATGGAGACACTAATTATGGGTGATAAATTAACTGTGAGAGAATGGGAGAAATGTAAAAAGGGATCAAATGGATGGTGGGTCAAGATGTCAGGAAACAGCGGATGTTGCTAAAGGAAAATATCAAGAGTCACTCCAGAACATAAGGAATTTGCAGGATTTAGTCAGGAATGAAGCAAGACTGGAGTGCATGGATAAATTAAAAGAGGCAAATAATGGGATAAAGGACTACCTAGAAAACCTGAAAGAATATTGTGCAACAGCCTTGAAACAGAAGATCTTTGAATGTATTGCCAAAATGCTAAAGCACAGAGACTAAGGCAGTAAAAAGCAGTAAGAATGATTCAAACATTAAGAAATGCAGAGAGAGTGACTCTAGTGACAGATCTCAGTGAACATTTGGGGGAATAAAATATATTACAGCAATCTGTATAGCCAGGAGCTTGATTTATAAATTGATACAGATAAGTGAGGTGACTTTTGAGGCACCTAAATCCACAGAAGATAAACAATGAAAGTGAAGTGCTATGGTCAACGATTAGGCAAAGGAGATTAGAGGGGTGATTGTAGCAATAATGATGGGGAAAATATTGGGGCTTGATGGTGTCCAAAAGGAGGTATGGAAGAAGAACCTAGACACAGTAACAAAACTGGGTATGGTTATTTAATGATACCCTAGAGGGGAAAGTTTCGGATCAGAATCATGATTATAAAATTTCATGACAATTATGGCCAAACAACAAAGATTACAAAAAAGAATAATATTAGATCAATGTGGCTAAATTGATGGCAGGCATAAGGACCCTTGTCAATGTTAACAAACTCTGATGATTCAGAAAGATGTTGCAAGAAGGCAGAATCCCCTGTTGCTAACAAGTATAGACATGGAAAAAGCTTTTGACAGCCAGTTGGACATATTTATAATGTCTGTTGAAAGTGTAACAATTTCCTGAGAAATGTATAATATTGCCATTCCACACACATACACACACACACACACATATATATATGTATGTGTGTGTGTGTGTGTGTATATATATATATATATGTATATATATATGTATATATATATATATATATATATATATATATATATATATATATATATATATATATATATATATATATATATATATATATATATATATATATATACATACATATATATATATATATATATATGGGATCACTACTAATTCCTGAATACTTACATTACCTAAGACCGGACTCCCGAGACCGGATACCCCAAAGATGAGAAGACCGGAAGACCAAAAGCATGAATTTCAAAATCGCGAAGTATGGAGATGTCAGGAGGTTAGGTAAGTATCTATGTTTGGTAGTGTTGGTTAGGGGCTTTAGTGTGTGTGTAAGTGTGTGTTGTGACTGTGATGTGTGACTGTGTGTGTGTGTGTGTGTGTGTGTGTGTGTGTGTGTGTGGGGAATGCAGGTGTGTGGTGGTGTTTTCATGTGTTTATCTGTAGAGTGCGACCTTGGAGTTAGAATATTTAAGTAGGGGATGTGGGGGGTGCAGGCCCCTACATGGGGGGTGTAGGGGGCTTGCCCCCCTGCTTTTCTGTAGTGTAGATTTGTGTCTTTGTGTTTTGGGTGAAAGTGTGTGTATGTGTAATATTTGTGTGGTGTGTGTTTAGTGTAGTGTTCGGTATTTTAAATTTCACGCTTCTGGTCTTCCGGTCTTCTTGTCTTTCGGGTATCTGGTCTCGGGATTCCAGTCTTCAGTAATGTAAGTATTCAGGATGTAGTAGTGATCCTATATATATATATATATATATATATATATATATATATATATATATATATATATATATATATATATATATATATATATATATATATATATATATATATATATATATATATATATATATATATATATATATACTTTTTATACATATATATATATATATATATATATATATATATATATATATATATATATATATTGTTGGATTCTGTAGTGCTAGCTCGAAGTACAAGGCATGGTTATCCACTTTTCCCAATGCTGTTTGCTCTTGTTACAGCCACTGGTATACAAAATAAGACTATTAACTATAGAGCGGAATAGGTGGGCATCTGCACAAAATAGATAGTAATGTTTGAAGATTAATCATGTTTATAAGTAACAAATCCTGAGATGCATCTAAACACAATAGTTGACAAATTAGGGGCATATAAGATAGTAGACTATAAAATCAATATAAGTAAAATGAAAGCTATAGCTGTAAATTATGTGCCTCTGCTTGGCTTGATGCTGGAATATCCTTATCTATGAGTACGAGTGTATGAGATATTTAGGATTTTTTTAAGAAAGATGTGCAACAGGGGGCAGAGGAAATGTGCAGGGAAACAGAAAAGAAAGCAGTGACTATGATCTCAAAATAGAAAATAATATTTATAGAGGAGGTCAGTAAGAAAGAAGCACTCAAGATGTTGTTGCTTCCCTTAATTCTTTATGTTGAGAAGGTATATTTTTATCAATCAGAAAAGTTAATGTAGCTTGTAAAGGTGTTGAAGTTTTTTTTTTTTTTTTTTTCTGGGAGAAAAAGAGAGAAATGGTGCAATTGGAAAAGGTATGTTTACATAAAGAACTGGGAGGCTTAGGTATCCCTAGCCTGGAAACTTACTTTATGCCCACAGAAATTAGAATGCTAGATTTGTTTCAAAGCACAGATTATAAATCCAGATGGAAATCATTACTGACTGTTGGGTAGTGGACATATGTGTGAAAATAAAAAAAGTGTGAGGGGGAATTGTAATGGTGTTAGTTATGTACAGCCCTACATCAGAAAGTGTTTCAAGGCTATAATGATACAGGAGAAAGTGAAAACCTGGCATGATATAACTTGACTAATAGGCTACTCTTTAGATCCAGAAAATCCAGGGCAGATGGTAGGAGTTGCATTGTAATGGAAAAGTAAAGACAAAGAACCAATGTACTGGGAATAGCTTAGATAAAGGGATTAAATTATTCAGTGGTGAGAAGTGCAAGAAATATTTAATTCAAATAGAAGAGCTCAGCAACATTTTCATGGGTTACTATTAGAATACAAGAGGATCCAAGGACACAGAATATGCATATAGTACAACCAAGTATAGTGGAATTGTTAGTAGAATCTACAGCAACAAGAGCATCCAGGAAAACTTCCTGGGAAGAAGTTATACAGCATTAATTGCTCTGAGGGAGCAATATGCTACTGAAATCAGGCACAGTTAGGAAAGGATGCTAGGGAGAGTACTGGAGGGACAATACCGGAAGGATGTTTGTTTGGCTGCAGGTATGCTTCAGAATTCAGAAAATGTTGCATATTTGGCAGGAAATGTCTTCAGAGATAGTTCTATACATAAAAGAGGTTAATGAAGATGTTCCCACATTTAGATGGAGAGTGCTGGTGGTGTGATAAAGGTGAGAGAGGTACATGGTAACATATTTTTGGAACTGCGGAAAGTTGTGCCAGTTTAAGCATCATCTTAGTAAGATGATGTTGTTAATAAGTAGGGGAAAAATAATCTCTCCAAAGATTTGTTCCTGCTCATTTGGAGGGATATGAAATGGTTGATTCATCTAATAATCCCAGTTTCCCTTCCTCTAACATTAGCAAAAAGGCTATCAGCAGAAACTGGAAAGCTAAAGGCAAACTAACTATAGCAGGATTAAAGATTATGCTGCTAAGAGATAAAACTTTCTGAAGTAAGGAGAGAAAGGAGTGAGGATAACAATGGGGGGACACCTCATTAAGAAATTGAACCTATGGGATGCTTCAAAGATAGGGAATTTAGAGACACTAGAAAATTGGTCTGGTGTGGCATGTTAGGAATATTAATGATCTATGTATTTTTTTTATGCTTTGTGTATAATTTACTTTTTTTTGAAAGTTTTGTAGTGAATTAATATATGGACATTCAATGGGGGGGTAAAGTGATTGCTGTATTATGAAAAACAAATATGATATAGTAATAATGACTTTAATGTCATTCACATATAAGTGCAAGATACATGAGGAGTGCATTGTATGTGGACAATTTGGATTGTATGAATAAAGCTGGTGTTTGATAAAAATGTGTATTTAATAGCTAATCGGGATGATTCAGATTACTTAGACTTTTCAGTAACTTTTTAACTTCTCAGTAATTCTTCATCTGCAAAACAGATATTCCAAAGAGCTGTTGCACATGTAATTTAAGGGCTAAAAATTGAGATAAATGTAACTCAGGATCTACTAGTGTTGGATAAAACACAAGAAGAGTATGCTGACAGATTCACAGAGTTGTTAAATCAATAAGAACAACATAGTTTCAATTTAGATATTAATAACCATAAAATGCAAGCAACAGATATGGAATATATGTGTCATATTCTGACATCACAGGGACTGAAGCCTCATAAAGAAAATGTCATTGCAATTATTTAAGTTTTGAAGCTGTAAGACAAGGAATCATCACAGAGGTGTCTTGAAGTATCTTGTGAAGTCTGTACCTAATATGCCTGAAATAATAATGCCTCTAAGAAACCTGCTAAAATAAGATGCAGACTGGGAATGGTGTTATAAAAGCAATTTTGAAATGCTCAGGAATGCAGCTGTACATATACCATTTTTAAAGTACTATGCTGTGAACAGACAACTTGCATTGCTAATTCAGAATAGTACAAGTGCTGTGATTTCAAAGGATAATGGATCAAAAGTATTTACACATGCATAGAGGAAATATGCTTATATAGAAAATTAAATTTTCAGTAGAGTACTGATGCAAGAAATTCCTTGACTATGCCAATGATAAAACCTATAATAAAATCTTTTGAAGCGTATTAAAAATTTCAATCTACAAGGTACCTCAGAGATTGCAGGGATGTTAATTTACAGATTTATGAACTGAAAGTGAAGTATACAGATCAAGAAAGAAACACTGATTCCTTATCAGAAGTGTAATACTTAACTCTGTGAGTCCAGACATTTTTTAAATAAACTGGGATTCAGGTAAAGCAAAAAGCACATTTTGCAACTCATACTTTAAGATTCAATGTTATTTATCTATTGCAAGGAGGATTGCACCCCCTTGTCATGAGGGAGTGCTCCACACATCTGCTACTTACATTAACTCTGAGATCATTGTACTTTAATGTGACGGAAATCCTCAAAGACAGTCAACCTCATATTCTACTATAGTTTCACTTTAATTTTCTCTATTGCAAGGATCACAATTATGAACATAAAAATTTCATCAGGCACCCAGTAACTACTATAACAGATATACTCGGTAGAGCATACTTCTCAGATAAATGTGAAGAGCTATTAGAATAACTAAAGATTATTTATGTCATTCTGCAATGACCACTGACAGAAGAAAAGGTTAAGGAATTCCATAAATACACTAATGCTGACTTAGAAATGCAGGTACTGAAAGACAATACAGTGACACTCTAGCTTCAGCAAAATTCTTCAGCAAAGAAATAAATTCACTCATATTTCTTTTTTTCAAAGAACTGTATTGAGCTCAATGGCTTGCTGTTCCAAGCTGACAGCTACTTTACAGTCAACTGAGAAAACAAATAAAAGGATACATGAATAATCTGGTTGATTAATAAAGAGCAAAGAAGTAGTAAGAGACAATATATTAGACAAGACTATCAACTCAAGGGAAAAAAACAGTAAAGAGTTCTGCCATTCGCAATGTATACCAATGCAATTCAAAAGAAGAAATGTTAATTGATGTACTTCATGATCAGCTTAGCGGTAAAAAGCATCCTTATATCTGCTTTCAAATGGGTATACATTTGTTCTAGTTCAAAGAAGTCATGCATCTCATATGTACATATTACTATTCCAAGTACTCTGAAATCATCATAATGAAAGCCAAGACATATGCAAGAGTATTTAGTGCATTAAGATTTAAATTTTGAACATAAAAGATATTTTATTTTCTTATATCTAACAATGGACTGTCATACAAAATCAGGAATTCATAAGATTTGTGTGCTGAAGGGATCTCAGATAAAAAATGTAGAGTCCAGGCTGTCAACTGTTCTAGCAATAAGCAATGAAAAATCACATAGAAAAAGCTACAGTAAAAGCCAAGAGGAATGCTAGCTCCCTCTTTTGAAATGTATCAGCACTCCACTGCAGGGACTCATTCCCACTCTCTCTCTTCAGCAAAATTGTTAAATAGTAAGTGCTACTCTCATTACAGTGTCAATGCCTGAGTATCAGTTCAAATGAAGACAATGCCAACAGAAATCAGTAAAGGTGGAAATATTACGATGACAGAAACTGTAGACAACTACCATATTTAGTGTCTCAAAGGAGAGTAAGAATTCAAATGCCATGGAAAATGTTCATCCTGAAGACAACAGCAAAAGTAGGATTCTGTATGGTATGTGGGGTAAACAGAATACTACAGGAGGACCCATAGGGTTATGTAAATGGTAAAGTTACTAAAATTCCAAGAGGAAAAGTATTTGGAAGTGTCCTGGTCAGTACTGACACAAAAAATAGAAATTGTGAAAATGTAGACAGTTTATACCTCCCAGTCTCTTAGAGCAAAAAATTTGAACACAGCCATAAATAAAGGAGGGACAAGGGCCCCAAAATAAGGGCACTTTTTAAATACTACTGTTACAAACTTAGAAAGCTGATGGAATAACAGGTCTTACAAGGATTCGCTGAAGGGTATGAAGTCTGATGTTCAAATGTTTATCATTATTTTCAGACTTCAATCCTCAGTGATTTGTCTGCCAGTCATTTGCCAGAAAGTCAAACTTTATGAGGAGAATACCAAACATATGAGGCACATTCTGTGAAAAACTGGACAATTGAGAGGTATGAGACAGTTACGACTTACACAAAAAACGTCTCGAGTCATATTTTCAAGGAAAAACTGTCATGCAGAAAGAAGTATCACAGAATGAAGAAAAATGTAAAATGTGAATGGCAATTATTCCATATATGGAAGACAATTGATAGCAAAGAGGGGGGAGTTGCCTTTATTAAAATGTTTTTTGAATGTGAAAACTGTATCTTATTTTGATTTAAGGAACTCCATGACATAAGTACTAAGTTAATTTAAAATGAGTAGTGTAATGTAATACATACTGTCTTACAAAAAGAATATAAAACAGATAATAAAATATGTATATTTTCACTAGAAGAAAGAGATAACATATGGGGTATGCGCTAAGTAAAAAAACAAAAAACCAACAAAAAAAAAAAACAAAACCAAAAAAAAAACCCAAAGTCCGCCCCACAGCTCAAGCAATACAGCTCACTAAACTTGTGAAGTTGATAAAGGTAACTGAAAATACTATCATTTATTCAGCATCAGCGTTCAGATCACAGGTGCGGGAGCTGATCGAATTTAAAAAAATGTGTGTGTGATAGATTTTATATTGTTTGCACGTTAATAAACTGTGGCTTCAGTTACCTTATCGCGAGTAACATATGGGGTATGTAACTTTGAATGCTAATGATTTGCACGTACTACTGTAGATATTTTTTAACATAAACTGTGGAGATTTATCAGCATTCACAGTGTATGTGTTGTGAATAGACTATCCAGATAAACACCAAAATGTTATACTTCAAACAGTTCAGTACAAGCAGCTGACCAGTGATACCCCTTACTGCTTCTGTTCTCTGTTCATCCTAGCTCTTTTGGAACTGTTTCATGATATTCTAATATCCACATAAGAAGAGCCAGGTTACCACCATTCTCCTAATGAAGAACTTTTTCATCTGCCTTAACTTCCATCATGCAGGAGTCACTTTTATTCTTCTATCCTTATTCTGTCCTTGTTTGTTTCTCCTGACCCTTATGATGTTCCTCTTAAAACTGTCTGAGGTCATATCATATCCACCTGTCATTTTCTTATTTTCAAGCAGTCCCCATTTTAACACCTTCTTAAACTTGCACAGTCCTCTCTTCCTTATGAAACTGTTCTGAATTCCTTCTAAAGGCCTTACAACTTTTTTATCAATACAATTTATAAAAAAAAGCTGAACTTGCAATATATGTGGCTGCATGAAAGATTCGTACAGCATCTGCAGGACATCTTTGGATGGTGCATCACATCACACGCCCCTGGCTAACAAACTATGTCACAGAGAATACACAGATTAGACTTCTATTTGTAATAACTATCTAACAGTACTATGCAGAGACGTCTTTCTTCTTTAGATAGAAATTACCTCCTTGTAGCCAACCAAGCAACTGGTGATGTCTTGGGTAGATGTGCCAATAGTAGTGTTGCTGAGTGGTGCATGTATGAAAAGATAATGGCAGAAGACTAAAAAATATACTCGTTAAACCCTTTGTTAAAACCAGGACAATGTTTTGTACTGCACACTTCATGTTGTGGGTTTATTTTGGTAACTCTGCCACTAGTTACTTTTAGCCACTCAGACAATGAGATACAGAGATATCTAATATGTATGCCTAAAAGTGTGTGCCATAGAAAATAATGGAAAAGAATGCATTATGCTGTGTAGAACTTTCTAGAATATGATGATAAAGGGATGTCCAAGATTTGACAACATTGACTTCACTGTCACATGCATCTTTTTAAACAGCTAGAACTGAAATAAAAGCTTTTGTTCTCTTTTTGATGAAAAGCTCATTTTTCATAGTTTAGGCCTTTCCAAACTTGAATCTTGAAAGAAAAGACCCAGGTGGCCACAGCTCTGTGCTGGTTACAGCAGACTAACTAGAGGTGGATTTAATCAAATAAAGCCAACAGTGGAACTCTGTGACTTGAACTATAGCAAATCACATTTCTCATTTTTTAAACACCTTTATTAAATGATCACTTAAGACATAGGCAAACTAAGAGAAAAGAAAACAAACCATATTAACATTTTTTTCCATTTACATACATTATGCATAACATATCTTTTCTTTTTTTGTAATTATTATCACTCCATTATATAAACTGCTGAATTCCAACCTTCCCTTAAACACTCCTCCTCCTGAATGTTATTCTACATGTATTGTTCCCACAGTTTCCATTTAATTCCATGCAATTTGTTCCTTATATCTTTTCTAAAAATCTCTCTTACAGTTATTTTATTTATTTTATAATATTCCATATTTCAAATACAGTTGGTTTATACTGTGATTTACATTTTCTAGTAATTGCTTTTTTTTTTGGCAGCCAACAGAATTAAACTTAATAAGGGCTTACTATGTCTGGACAATTCAGATCTGGTTGTAGGTCAAAAATTAATTTCCTTAGTTACAACCATTTGCTCAACTAATGCTTCTGACAGAGTACTCCATATGGAATTTTTAAAATCTGCCAACTCATTACATTCTCAAAACATATGTTCCCAGTTACCTCTTTCTTCAACATCATATCTCCAAAAGTTGCTGTCTTCCTGAGGAAACATTCTATGACATCTGCTTGATGTATAAAATACCCATGCAAACACTTCTAAGCAAAGACTCTAAACCTCATGGGCTTTGTTGCATATTTGGGAGCCATACATATGTCCTCCCATTGTTCTCTTGCAACTTGCTTTTCCAGTCTCTTTTCCCAATCTTTACTAACCTTCTCTGATTGGTTCTTATAGTTATCATACAATATGTTATATGCCCTACTAATTACCCCCTTTTTAACAGCAGCTTCTGCTCTAGATTCAAATCCCTTATCTTCTTTTTTTCTGTTTAACAACATGTACAGTCTTTTGAATACACTTATCTTTCCTTTTATGCATCTTTCTAAAAATGTCACCTTATAGCACATGTTCTACATTATTTTAAAAGTAGGTCATAGCTTCCTTTCATGCTTTGTTATAGCTATGCTGACTACATGAGGCTTGACTTTCAACTGCACTACCCCTTGCACATAAGCTTACAACACAAAAACCTATATAAGCGGAGGTACTCAGTAGAAACCTAACTAAAGATTGCAGCCTTCCCAAGTGCATACCTACTCCACACAGTGTAGGCCCAACAGAATGCACTACACATAATAATCCACACATCAGTGTCTCAGCCAATAAGCCCCTTAGGGAAAACACCTCAAAACCAAATGTCTTGCTCATAAGTGACTCTATAGTGAAACAAACAGATGTCCCCCTCACCAGACTGGATAAGGAGAAGGTCACAGTCAGGTGCCTGTCAGGTGCTACGGTCCATGAGATCATGAACGCACTCAAGTCTCTCAACAACAAGCACTGTTATGAGTTTATCATAGTCCATGTTGCAGTGAATGACTAGAGATGCACCTCATTGTACTATATGAAGGTGATTTCCTCCCCCATAGTGGCTTTTTTAGGCAATGTTAGAACAGCTAAAGTCCCAATGAAAAGAATCCAACACAGAAAAACTGAAGGTTATGTTGCTTAGTGCAAGGAGTGTAAATCAGAAACTGTAAACACTGGAAGAACCACTTACATTGGAAGATGTGCATGTCTGTGCAGTCACACAGACATGGTTCAAGGCCACAGAAAGCACCCTGGTCATGTAAGGGTAAAATGCTTTCCACATGTTCACACATCAAAACGAGCATGAAGAAAAAGGTGGAGGTGTATACATCATTAAAGACAAATACATTGCAAGACTGGTCAAAGAGTACAACTCTGTAGTGCTACTCCAAGTCCAACTAACTGTGTGTAAAACCCCATTCCATATCATTGATAGCTACAAGTCCTCATCATGAATCAAGATGACCACTCTGTCTACTTGGATCTAACTGAGTCACTCACTAGACAGCCAAACACATTGGTCATGTGTGATTTCAACTAACCTTCCATCAGTTTGGAGTCATATATGTGCAAAAACACACTCACCCTAGGTTTCCTGGACTTTGTTAATACACATTCTGTGTAATAGATAGTCTGCATCCCCAAAAAGTGCTTGAATGTCCTAGACTTAGTACTAACCAACACAGTGGTTCTCTACACTAACCTCTGTGTGCTGACCATGCTGGTCAGGTCAGATCACGATTCAGGCTTGTTCACATTCACAGTCACACCCGACACCCCCTCAAGAGCAGAAAGGATGAAACATTTATCCAAAGCAAACTATAGGCTCCTAACTGATGTCATAATGAGTTGAAAACCCCCTGCTACCACTGTCAACAATGAGTGTTATACAGAGGTGTACACAAAAGGCCTATATAAACAGCTATATGAATGTATAGAGTCAGCTGAATGTGAAAGGGTCAAAACAAGTTTCCCAAAGAAAACAAGCCACACTGCTGGGCATCAAACATACATAGGCTATACAAGTTGAAAAAAGTAATGTCTAAGAACAACAGGGAACTGAATCAGCAGAAGAAGGGCATCCTCCACAGCTTAAACAAGGAAATTAGCTATCTTGAAATGTCCTCTAAAACCACGTGCAAACCTAAAGTATCCTCCCCATCTAAAGATAATCAGGAGGCATTCTTTAGCTGCATCAGAAATCTAAAAGGGAAGGCCCAACTTTGTGCCCAAATAGTACTGGATGGTACCAGTCATACTGACCCCAAGGACATTACCAACCTGCTATCAGACAGTTTAGGGCAAACTTCATTCTCCCCTGTCCCCACCAGACATACCACAAAGCATACCTGCCACCAGTCTTCTACCTACTAACTTCCTATGAACCTAAGGTGACATCTGCCTGCACTCCAGGTCAGTGTCTGATCCTAGCCTGGCAGGATGGTTGCATATGCAATAACCGTATATAGCTAATTACATCAGTATTGTCTGTTGAGCATATGGTGATAACACTGTCTACATGCTGGTGTAAAAGGATCTCTATAATGTCAAGTAACAACTGTCTCTCTCTCACACACACACACACACACACACACACACACACACACACACACACACACACACACACACACACACCACAGTTGACTGCAGTGAGAACAGAACCCCTATTTGTCTAAGATACATACAATATAGTGCACAGTACTATAAACAACTGCCACAGCAGCACATCTAAGACTTCTACATATCTGCTGGTCAACTTATGGTAGATGACATCAGCAGGCCATGTGAGAGACAAGAGGTTGGGAGGGGTGCATGAAATGGATGTGTAGGCTTCTGCAACTATGAAAAGACTAGCAAGCCATGCCCTTGGAGAGATAACTGTAGAACAGTACATCTACTCTGCTGAGTAGAGACACACACCCCATTGAATGTAGTGAGAACAAAACCCCTACCCATCTAAGTATACAGACTATAGAACTCAGTACTTTACACAAGCATCACAGCACAAGTCTGATTTTCACATGGCTGCAGGTGAACTTATGGTAGATGACATCAGCAGACCATGTGGGGGAGAATAGGTTGTGAGGCCTGCAAAGGTGCATAGACTCATAGGTTCATATGAGGTTTGTAGCCTAAGTGTAGAGTTTGTCATAGGTGCATAGAAGCCTAGTTTGTAAAAACACAAGTAACCTTATTGAGCATAGTTGGATGTTTCAGTTTAGCAGAGCAAGGCTGTCAGCACATTGACTGGCCCTGCCCATCACAGAGCACACAACATTATACATTACACTTTCTAGTGTGGTTGATATATGCATGTAAAAATACTGAGCCCCCTGGTTTTATTGCTTGAGGGGTGGACAACACATTTATTTATTATGAATATATGAAGTATACTGAGAATGTACCTTGAAAAACTGCTCATATGTTCAGAAAATTAACTGAATTTGGACTGTCTCTTCCAGAGAGAGAGAGAGAGATGACAACAACTTAATCATTTTGTATAGCCAATTAGACCAAATCAAGTATGTCAAGTACATATGTTTGTGCCATGAAGAGCTATGTATGGGACAATTTTTTTTTTCGGACAGGTGTCCTTTTTTTGGAAAGAGAGAGAACAATGTTGGGAAAGGGAAGCAGGTATGAATGTGGCAGGTAACCTGGCAAGGTGAGGAAGCAATTGCTGACAGACAAGACATACAAGACAAGACAAAGGGACAGTGAACAACACAAAAGGTGGGTGAACACCATGGTTGGGGTAAGGGTGTGGACCTTGCAAACCCACAGATATCAAGCTGGTTGACAGTTCATAGGTTCATAGATTCATAGGTGTTTACTAGGTTAATGACCACAGGGGCCTTTTGAAGCCTAGCCATGCATTACAAACCTCTGATAAGTTCTGAAACCCTTGATGCATGTAACCAGGGGCTTGCGAAATGAAACATTTACAAGCTAGGGCCTGGGAGATGAACCATTTAAAAACTGCCTGTGTCCACTATAGGCATAGATGCCAAACCAAGGATGAATTTCCTGTACCTCATCCAATTATCCAAGCTGCACTTGAATTGAGTTAGGGAGGAACTCTGCTTTACATGGATGGGGAGACTGTTCCAGAGATGGGGTAATCTCTGGGATACATATCTGTCTCTCCAGCAGGTCCTATTTATATCACAGGCAAAGGACAAGTCCTTAGAATGGGTAATTCTGGTGCTGTTTGTTTTGCAGATATTCAGGATGTCAATCAGACTGGGGTCTAACACTGCCCTGTATTTCAGACATAGATCTCCCCTCAAAAGCTTGTAGGAGACAGAATACAGGGATGCAGCCTTGAGACAGTCTGTATAGGACATTTTACTTAAGCCCTGTATTCTTTTACTGAGACACCTCTGTGGACGTTCCAGTTGTTGGATATGCCGGATAACTACATGCCAAAGGGGGAATTGTACTCAATGATAGGTCTGCTATATAACAAATACAGTGGAACAGTGACTTCCTTGGACTTACATGCCATAACTTTGTTTATAAGTTGTGCAATGTAAAATGATTTCTCTCACTACTATAGACACATGATGGTCAAAGGCTAGTATCTAAGTGTGTCCCTAAGTCCCTGACTACTGGGTCAACTGTAAGGGGTGTGTTGTCAATATGATAGTTACCAGGGATGGATAACTTCTCAAAGGATGCTATTATGCATTTCTTGGCATTTAGTTATAGTCCATGGCTCTGACACCAGTTGTTTGTCTGTGTCAGCCCCTACTGGAGAACATTTGTGTCAGTGTGGAATTCAATGACAGCTCCTAATTTGCAATCATCTGCAAATTTAGTCAGAGACCACTGATATTGGCAGTGACTTCAGAGAAGTAAATGCCAAAAAGCAGCAGTCCAATGACTGATCCCTGAGGGACTCCACTTGTGACCGGCCTCTTTGTAGAGGTGAACTCCACAATTGTAACTTCCTGGATCCTGTCTGTGACCCATTTGGCTATCCACCAGATGACATGCGAGTTTGTCCCTAGCCTCTGGAGTTTGTTAACAATGCCTGCATGTGGTATTGTGTCATATGCCTTGGCCAGGTCAAGGTAGGCAGTGTGAACCATTTTGCCCTCATTCATTGCTTTAGTGACCTTCTCAAAGAAGGTCACCAGGTGTTGCAGGAATATATATTAACTGAACTGGAAATTTTGACTCTGCTCTTCAGTCAGTGCTGCTGAATTTTATTGTTTGTTAGTAATTACAGGTGTGGGGGTAGCCACATTCTTTGATTTCCTGTCCTTGCCTATTTAGGTGGTACAGTTTGAAATATTTTCTGCTTAAAAACCTCAGCTTTGGCCGGCTAAGATCTAGCTGTATTCAACTGAACATATAAGAGAATTTAAGTACCTTTATCTGCACTTTTTTTCAAAGAACACAGTATTTAAATTGATTTAACTGTGTTGCAGGAATATATATTAACTGAACTGGAAATTTTGACTCTGCTCTTCGGTCAGTGCTGCTGAATTTTATTGTTTGTTAGTAATTACAGGTGTGGGGGTAGCCACATTCTTTGATTTCCTGTCCTTGCCTATTTAAGTGCTACAGTTTGAAATATTTTCTGCTTAAAAACCTCAGCTTTGGCCGGCTAAGATCTAGCTGTATTCAACTGGATGTATAAGAGAATTTAAGTACCTTTATCTGCACTTTTTTCAAAGAATACAGTATTTAAATTGATTTAACTGTGTTGCAGGAATATATATTAACTGAACTGAAATTTTGACTCTGCTCTTCAGTCAGTGCTGCTGAATTTTATTGTTTGTTAGTAATTACAGGTGTGGGGGTAGCCACATTCTTTGATTTCCTGTCCTTGCCTATTTAAGTGGTACAGTTTGAAATATTTTCTGCTTAAAAACCTCAGCTTTGGCCGGCTAAGATCTAGCTGTATTCAACTGGATGTATAAGAGAATTTAAGTACATTTATCTGCACTTTTTTCAAAGAATACAGTATTTAAATTGATTTAACTGTGTTGCAGGAATATATATTAACTGAACTGGAAATTTTGACTCTGCTCTTCAGTCAGTGCTGCTGAATTTTATTGTTTGTTAGTAATTACAGGTGTGGGGTAGCCACATTCTTTGATTTCCTGTCCTTGCCTATTTAAGTGGTACAGTTTGAAATATTTTCTGCTTAAAACCTCAGCTTTGGCTGGCTAAGATCTAGCTGTATTCAACTGGATGTATAAGAGAATTTAAGTACCTTTATCTGCACTTTTTTCAAAGAATACAGTATTTAAATTGATTTAACTGTGTTGCAGGAATATATATTAACTGAACTGGAAATTTTGACTCTGCTCTTCAGTCAGTGCTGCTGAATTTTATTGTTTGTTAGTAATTACAGGTGTGGGGGTAGCCACATTCTTTGATTTCCTGTCCTTGCCTATTTAAGTGGTACAGTTTGAAATATTTTCTGCTTAAAAACCTCAGCTTTGTTTGGCTAAGATCTAGCTGTATTCAACTGGATGTATAAGAGAATTTAAGTACCTTTATCTGCAATTTTTTTCAAAGAATACAGTATTTAAATTGATTTAACTGTGTTGCAGGAATATATATTAACTGAACTGGAAGTTTTGACTCTGCTCTTCAGTCAGTGCTGCTGAATTTTATTGTTTGTTAGTAAGTACAGGTGTGGGGGTAGCCACATTCTTTGATTTCCTGTCCTTGCTTATTTAAGTGGTACAGTTTGAAATATTTTCTGCTTAAAAACCTCAGCTTTGGCCGGCTAAGATCTAGCTGTATTCAACTGGATGTATAAGAGAATTTAAGTACCTTTATCTGCACTTTTTTCAAAGAATACAGTATTTAAATTGATTTAACTGTGTTGCAGGAATATATATTAACTGAACTGGAAATTTTGACTCTGCTCTTCAGTCAGTGCTGCTGAATTTTATTGTTTGTTAGTAATTACAGGTGTGGGGGTAGCCACATTCTTTGATTTCCTGTCCTTGCCTATTTAAGTGGTACAGTTTGAAATATTTTCTGCTTAAAAACCTCAGCTTTGGCTGGCTAAGATCTAGCTGTATTCAACTGGATGTATAAGAGAATTTAAGTACCTTTATCTGCACTTTTTTCAAAGAATACAGTATTTAAATTGATTTAACTGTGTTGCAGGAATATATATTAACTGAACTGGAAATTTTGACTCTGCTCTTCAGTCAGTGCTGCTGAATTTTATTGTTTGTTAGTAATTACAGGTGTGGGGGTAGCCACATTCTTTGATTTCCTGTCCTTTCCTATTTAAGTGGTACAGTTTGAAATATTTTCTGCTTAAAAACCTCAGCTTTGTTCGGCTAAGATCTAGCTGTATTCAACTGGACGTATAAGAGAATTTAAGTACCTTTATCTGCAATTTTTTTCAAAGAATACAGTATTTAAATTGATTTAACTGTGTTGCAGGAATATATATTAACTGAACTGGAAGTTTTGACTCTGCTCTTCATTTAGTCCCACCCACCCTCCCTGTTTTTGTTTTGGTGTTAATCTTAGTGGCCTTGAAACTGCCCAGCCCTCTTGTAAATTTGTGTTTGGATACTCCTTCTGGGCCCATCTCATTTGCTTACTCAACTGAGTGCAGTGAGATCATATTCTGATTTCAGGCACTCCTACTGTGTACAAAGAGAGCATCTGGGAAACAGAAGAAAAAATAATCTAAGCTTGTTTCCTGCCTTTCCTGTTAAGTGGTATAGACTGTTTTTAGGCTTCTGAGCCCCCAAGCCCTTCTGTGTTGGAGGGAAGCCTGATTTCAGGCACTCCTACTGTGTACAAAGAGAGCATCTGGGAAACAGAAGAAAAAATAATCTAAGCTTGTTTCCTGCCTTTCCTGTTAAGTGGTATAGACTGTTTGTAGGCCTCTGAGCCCCCAAACCCTTCAGTGTTGGAGGGAAGCCTTCTAGCTTAGTTTTTTTTCTTATAACTAGCCAGTTTTCTAGTTTCAGCACTCAAATCTGTTTCTTTGAACTCAGCACTTGTTCAGAACTCATGTAAGCACTACATAAGCTGCAAATTACTACAGCACTCAACTTTCCTTACTTGTCTAGTGGAAAGCAGGTTTTAGTACTTAATAAATAAGCACTTATCCAGACATGTCTAAGGGTCAGCTTCCAGTGATTTCTCCTTTCTACCTGACGAATCTGGGCATCTTGGGGCAATGCAACAATTGCCTCATGTACACAGACAACCCTCTCCTCCTACCACCCAACACTACAACCTGTGAGAGATGCACTTATATAGCCAAACTGGAAGCAAAGCTCTCTTCACCCAAGACTGGACTAGACAGTCAAGAAAAGAGGGTAAACACTTGCACCACACCACACTCATCACATAGTCCATAAAAACCCACACCACCAAAACACACACATAGAAACACAAAACACACACTTACATTCATGGAGGCTCTCAATAAAAACCTGCCCAAGCATCAGGGACATCCAAAGCATAAACGCAAGCAAACTCCACCCCCCAACACAACCCAAATGACACATAGCTCACAAACTCAGTGTGCCACTCAACCACAGCCCATAAGGCATGACAACATACCCAACACTCTAGTCATAGGTGACTCTATAGTCAGGCACACTGATGTTCCACTCACTAGACTAAACAAGGAGAAAGTTACTGTCAGCTGCCTATCAGGTGCTAGGATCCGCCACATAATGCATGCACTCAGGTCACTCCACAATAAGTACAAATATGACACTGTCATTGTCCATGTTGGTGTGAATGACCTGAGATGTACCTCCCTGGACTACATGAAAAGAGACATGGAGGAGCTCTCTGATCTTGTATCCCAGGCAGGTATGACCCTAACCCTGAGTAGCATCCTGTCATCACCCAGAATGATACCACAGTACAAGGACAAAATGATTGACTTCAACAATTGGCTAAGCTTCTGGTGTCATTCTAAGGGGATCCAGTATTTGTCTGCCTGGGACGACATGATCGACAGTCCACAATGCTTTGCCAGAGATGGCCTGCACCTGTCACCTTTAGGATTCCGGATACTGGCTAAGACTCTTGCCACCCCTATAGTGCCTTTTTTAGGCACGGTTCAAATGAGAAATTCACCACTGTCACCGGTACAAGCAAGGAAAATGTGAGGGTAATGCTACTCAATGCTATAAGTCTAAACCTCAAAATGCACTCACTCGAGGCACTCCTTAAAATGGAGAACATTGACATCTGTGCAGTGACAGACACCTGGTTCAAAGCTCCAGAGAGCACCCCTGCATTACCAGGCTTCAATTCATACCACACCTTTCAGCCACCTAACCCAGAAAGAAGCACTAAAGGCGGAGGCGTGTCCATATTCATTAAGGATATCCACACCTCTAGGCTAGTTGCACAGCATAATGCATCCGAGATTATCCAAATGCAACTAACTCTGGGCAAGACTGCAATCCAAATTGTAGCTTGCTACAGACCCCCCATCATGCCCCAGGATTCAAACTCCTCATTTCTTGATACACTGGAAAGTATTAGGGTACAACCCAACACCCTAATAATGGGCAATTTCAGCTGGGAAAACTACTCATGTGCCAACTCTTTTGCTCAACATTTTCTAGAATTCATAAATTCCAATGCCTTGGATCAACTTATTCACACCCACACCAGGGGCAGCAATATCGTAGACCTGGTCATCACCAACATGGTCATGACCACACCAGAGGTCAATTCCTCGTTGGTCAGATCCGACCACAAGCTAATCAGCCTAGACATCCACATCCCACCCACAGCCCCAATTAGGGAAACCATCGTAAAAAACTTTTCAAAAGCCAACTTCACACTTCTTAAGACAGAAGTGGCAAACTTCATGACACCCATGCAGACGGACAATAAAGGTATGACTGTCGAATCCTACACAAATGCACTTTATAAGCACTTGCACGAGTGCATGGATCATGCTATCCCTAATAGAATCAAGATGTTATCCTCCAAAAAAAGGAAGCCAATCTGGTGGTCCTCTGCCATAAACAAACTCTACAACAGAAGAAAGAAACTGTTGCAAAAAAGAGTAAAATCACATGACTGGAGGAACTCCCTGGTCAACCTCAGTAAGAAGTTGAGATCCCTCATAAAATCCTCCAAAGCTAGTTATGAAAACAAAATTGCCACTGACTCTAAAGACAACCACAAAGCATTCTATAGCTATGTCAAGAATCTAAATGGGAACACTCAGATCTGCTCTGAGTTACAGCATAATGGCACTAAATATACAGAACCAACTGATATTGCCAACATCCTAGCAGATAGGTTCAGTGCTAACTTTACCCCACTCTCACCCCCTAGAGGGCCCATCTCTATACCAGAAGAATGCAAAGTTCCTATAATCATGGCTGCACAGGTAAAAAACACACTCTCCAAATCCAAGAACACAGCATCCATGGGACCTGACAATATCCCAGGCTGCGTTCTACATGAACTACAGAATGAACTGGCACCCTACCTAAGTACCATGTTCAATCATAGCCTCACCTCAGGCTTTGTACCCACTGAATGGTGCACCGTGACAGTTATCCCACTACACAAAGGGGGAGCCATGACGGACCCCAGGAACCCATTAGCCTGAAGAGCCTGGTCTGCAAGGCCATGGAACGTATCATCATGGAACTAATAAACAAAGACATTGGTAATCTCCAAACTGTGGGCCCTACTCAGTTTGGATTTTGTAAAAGGCAGATCATGTCTCCTAAACCTGATTGACTTCTTTGAAGCAGTCACCAAAGCCATAGATGATGGTAAAATGGTTCACACAGCTTATCTAGATCTCGCCAAGGCTTTCAATACCATCCCCCACTCTGGAATTATAGATAAGCTCACTAAACTAGGTATAAATCTCTATGTCATAAGATGGGTTGCCAACTGGCTCACGGACAGAACCCACACTGTGAAAGTAGCGGATTCCAAATCCGACATCAGACCAGTGACAAGTGGAGTACCACAGGGTTCAGTCCTGGGTCCTCTCCTGTTTGGTATCTACTTCTCTGAAGTGCAGGCCAACACAGAAGGTCTTTGGCTAACAAAGTTTGCAGATGACTGCAAACTAGGAGCCATAATCGAAACTCCTAACGATGTGGACAAACTACAAAAGGGCCTCACTGAGACAGATTCCTGGTGTCAAAGCCGTGGCCTCAAGCTCAATGCCAAAAAGTGTATTGTCATCCCCTTTGGTAAAAACTCTGTACCCATGAACTACCACATAGCTGTTAGTCTACTTAATGCCAAAAATGTGATAAGAGACCTTGGGACACAGGTGGACAGTAATCTCTCCTTTGATAATCACATCGCCACAGTGGTCAGGAAATCCTTCTACATGGCTCATCTCATCACAAAAGGATTCTCATCCAGAAAAAAAAGAGGTCATTGTTCCCCTCTACTCATAACTCATTAGACCCATTATAGAGTACAACGCTCCTTTTGGTATGTACCTCACAAGACATCTACAACAACTGGAAAGACCACAGAAATACCTCACAAAGAGGATTACTGGCCTCAAACAGATGCCCTATGCAGACTGTCTCAAATAACTACAGCTTTACTCCATCACATATCGCCTACTCAGGGGCGATCTCTGCCTAACATACAAAGCTATGTCAAACCCAGAGCTGTTGGACATGCTCCACTTAAAGAAATCCCAATCCCTCCAAGCTACATGCTCTAGGGACCTTAACCTTGTCACCACAATAAACAGAACATGCTGGAGGGATAGATTCCTGTCCTAGAGACTTCCCATACTCTGGAACAGACTACCTATCTATGTCAAAAAGAGCTCCTCATTAGCACTCTTCAAGAAAAATCTTGATGATTGGATAGGAAATGAGGAAATTCACCCCAGGGATCACTTCTGTGGCTCTGCTCGACAGGGGCATAGGAAAATAATTTTCTTGGGTGGCGAAAGCCAGGGTACATTTTTTGGCTAGGCTTGTATGGGCCCTAGGGCCGATAGCTTAGTACCTACCTATGAACCTATAAACCTATAAGATCTGCCCTTGACAAAACCAAACTGTGTTGGGTCCAATGGCTGGAGGTTTACTATATCACTATTGATCATTTCCATGACAATTCTTTCCACGGCTTCACATATAAGACTAGTGAGACTTATGGATCTGTAGTTTCCGGGGTCTATAGATGGCCCACCTTTGTGCATAGGGATAACAGTTAATTCAAGTCCTCACCCAGTGGACCGTCAGTACTGTCACCTCACTTTGCAGATGACTGCAGTGTTTGATGTTGATGTCTAATTGTGCTATTCAGTACAATGATGGAAAGCAGTGCCTCCATCTGTTGTAGACATGCCCACAGTGTGGTGCATAATCTTACTCACTATACCCAGCAGTTATTCTTGGGTGATAAAATCACCCCCTCTGCCACAGCTTCCAGAGGGAGACACAGTCTTGTCCTCTGGGGCATAAATACATGATGGGCCAGGTAGTGCAGGGGAAGCACAAGTGGTGATACCAGGTTGTGGGTCAGACATGCTGGGTCTTGGTACCACAGCCAGTGGAGTGGTGGCAGGTGGATCCTGTGGGCCTGGCCTACCCTGCTGTACTGTGGGGGAAAGAAAAAAAAAACAAAAGCAAAAGAGAAGATAAGGCTTGGGATGTCAGACCACACTTTATAGATGATGACATCAGCAGTGAATGTTGAGGACAAGATAACAGTGCCCCACAGGCTACTGCAAAACAGGCTTACTATAAAGTCCAGCAAAAGCTCACACACACCTACACACAAACCGACCCCACCATTTAACTGCAGTGAGAATAGAAACTCTACATAAGTACACACACTACAGAATGCAGTACGTAAGGCATGCACCACAGCCCAAGTCTAATATTGTTAGGACTGCAGGTGAACTTATATAGTACATGAAATCGGCAGATGATGTGGGAGACAAGATGTTGGGAGGCCTGCATAAAATGGATGTGTAGGATTTTGCAAGTCTCAAAAAGATGGGAAGCCATGTCATTGGAGAAGTAACTGTGGGATACGCCCTTCTACTCTTCTGTGTAGACATGTACACACCCAATTGACTTTAGTAAGAATAGAACCCCTAACTATGTACACACATACACACACCACAGAACATAGTACTTATCACATGCACCATGGCACAAGTCTGATTTTAGTCGGACTGCAGGTGAACTTATAGTAGAAGACATCGGCAAGCCATGTGGGAGACAAGAGGTTGGGAGGCCTGCATAGGTACATTACTTCATAGTGTCATCTGAGGCTAGTAGCCTAATAGCAGTAGGCTGTTTGGAATACTAGATGTGTAACAACACAAGTACTCTTATTGAGCATACTTGTCTTGAGTTTTGCAGAGCAAGGCTGTGAGCACCACCAAGTGGCCCCATCCATGAGTGAGCACACAACATTACATATAACATTTTGTACTGTGGTTGATATATGTGTGGAAAAAGTAATGAGACCTCAGGGTTCTAGTGCTTGTTTGGGGTGGTTTGGGTGGGGGACAAATGGATATTTTGTAAATATATGACATATAGTTAGATTGTATCTAAAGGAAGTGGACAATAAACAGCAATAATAAAATATCATATAAACAATTCCATAGCACAACAAGCATTCCATCTGTGCACTGGATAACAAAGTGTACATGCATACGAGCTAGGCCTGTTTGGTCTCAGGGAAGCAGTGTGCAAATGTGAGGTGCATTGCTAATGCTTGCTACTATATCCTGGTCCCATCTGTAGTCCAGATCAGCTTTTCGCAATTGCTAAGAGCATTAATTGAATGTATCCGTTTTCTATTTTTGGGTGTCTGCTTTCTAGGAAATCTGGTTTCTACTTTTCTGCAAATGTTGCACTTCATCCAAACAGATAAGTTTAGCCAAATGTTTTTTCAGGACACAGCACATCACACAAAGCTGGAATTAAAAGAAGATAAATAAGAAAAGATACTAAAACTAAGGAATGCATATGGAAAATCTGTAAAAGCACATTAAAACTTGACAATGAACATCATAAATTTCTACATATGTTGGGATTTGAACCCTCACACCAATACAGCAGGGATGCCTTAGTCCACTTGGCCACACAAAGAGCTTTACATCAATGACATGAAAAGTCATTCTTCACACAACAAACTGTGTCAGAATGTACACTCATCTGTGATTTGTACATTTAATTCTATTTACTATAATTGAACATAACGCAGTTAGGGATCACACAACCTGTCATAATTATGCTTACAAATTTGCACCTCTGTGTGACCTATCCATGTTTCTTGATCATTCATCAGTTATCTAACACATGCAGTATGTAAGCCATTCCATATAATTGGCCTTAACATGTGAGAGGATACTAACTGGGAATTATATGATATGCAGTTGCCAACAAATGAAGTCCAGGTTGGATGGCACAAACGTACATATACTGTTCTTTTGGGGGTTGCATAGCTGAGTTACTGTTATGGCAAGAGCAAGGGTACACTGCTGTTTTGGGGGGACAAAGCTCAGCTACTTTTATGACGCAAACAAGTCTATAGTCTGAAACTGCAATGTGTATCATCACTTTCTAACTTCTGTCTTCAATGATTTACCAGTACAAAGGTATAGTATTAAACTGAGGCCAAGGAGTAAACATCAGAATTCTTCAGAGGCATGACTGTGTGAATCGTTCATACCTAAAGCCTACTAATTACTAATGGAAAAATATAAGTAAAATAAGTGTCTGGTGTCACATGTTGAGGTACTTTCTGTACAAATCCACCCACTATGTATTTGTTTACTGTACCAAGTTAGGAACTACAAGGATATGTCATAATATTACTAAAGAATACACTCTAGGTTCTGGATTTACTTTGTAAATCCAACAGTGGAATACCTTTGGCTCAGGGCTAACTCTGTTTGATGCAAAGAGTACGCAGCAAATACATGGGGAGGTAAAGGTTGTGTGAGTTGCCTGGAATCAATTTTACTATATGTATATGAGTAGGGGAAATGTATTAGGTCCCTAGGTGGTCCCTAGGTGGTCAGTGCATGTGGTGTGAGTTTTCTTTTAGCCAAAGAATGGGCATACTGAGCACTTCTACATCTGCCTACAGGGACAGCAGCTGGGGGTTCCTCATCTAAGTCCTCCTGTGGCTGTAGTGACCTAGGCATTGGTGAGGGGATGTGTGTCCCTTCCTCTTGCTGATCCTGATTCAGCTGTTTCAGCAGGATCAGATTGTGGAGCATAGCACATACTGTGAATATTTGTGTGCATGTGCATGGATTATACTGTAAGGCTCCACCAAATATATCTAGGCACTGGAATCATGACTTCAGAAGCCCAAACACACGCTCTATGATGTTTCTAGTTTGAGAGTGTGCCTCATTATGGCTTTCTTTCATGGGTGTGTCTGCACTTTTGATGGGCATCATCAGCCACAGTTCCAGGGCACAGCCAGCATCCTTCAGTAAATGGCCCTGTGGGATGTCCTCCCTAGCAAACATCTGGTACAGCTGTGATGTGTGTCAGAAATGGACTCATGATAACTGCCAGGGTTGCCAGCACACACATTCAAGATAATTCCCTGGGCATTGCACATGACTTGCCAGTTGATGGAGTGGTATCCATTCCGGTTAATGTAGATTCTACCCTGCTCACCAGATGATGCCTTGATGTGTACATGGGTGTAATCTATGGCACCTAGTACTTCAGGGTAATGTGCTACATGGTAAAACAGTTTCATATTCCTGTCCCTCTCTTCAGAAATATGGGGGAAATATATGTGCTCACTGGCATGTATGAGCATAGCATCCACAAATTGGTGGAGGATCCTGCAGGCTCATGCCTGGGACACACCCATCATGTCCCCAGTTGGTCTTTGAAAGGTACCAGTAGCTAATATCCTAAGGGCTACATGTACCATAATTTCCACTGGGATGTACTCCCCTTGGTTGGCTCTGGCTTTGAGTTGAGGGTGGCAGACCTCAGAAAGTTCTTGTAATGTGTCCCTGTCCACCCTGCAGTGCTGTACAATCTTCAGCTCATGTAACACCTGGAAAGTTACCTTGGCCCTGAACACTCTTTCACCTTCTCATCCTACGCCTATTGTCAGCAGTACCAGTAGCATTGGCTTCAGCCTCTAGCACATGCAGATGTAGAATAGCTGTAGCAGTACCTAGCATTATGTCAGTTAAAATGTCCTTGTCTCTACTCTAATGATATTGAAGGATAAAGGAAAAACCAGGATGGAAGCTACATGGATAGGTTATACATTGTTGAATAGCTCCACCATGTTGGATTGGTTGATTAACATGCAATTCACCTATTTATGCTATAAATAGTATCTATTAAAACACTTTTAGTGCAATTGTTATGTATAGCTCAGAACACCTCTGTGCACCTCTGTGAACCTTTGCATAAATAAGGTAAGCATAGGCAAAATTGATATTTCCTCCACTCTCAGGAAGTCATGCAAACACGGACCATAAAAAGGGAAGGAAAGCTTGCACACCCTGTAGTTGAACTCAGGATCATCTATATTCCAGCCTAACATATACATGTGCTGCCACAGGAATAGTAACATAACAACACAGAGAAACCTACCATTCATTCCTCTGTTTCTCATGGTTGTGTTAAGTGCCATATTGGTCAAACAACGGCAAAAGTACAAAAAAAAAAAAAAAAAATGGTAACCTGGATAGAGACACACATTTTAACAAACAAATAATGAGAATGATACAGAACTTGGGAATTGTGCAGTCCTTATATGCAGTTTCACCCTTCACACCCCTACATGTTTACCTCTGCAAGTGTAACCTGACACCCCCCCGATGCCAGCATTCACTATTGCCATGCATTCAACATGAACACTGTGGAAGTGCCTACACGGTTACTCTTTTTTGAGATTCAACAATTCTAATGAGTTTTGACCTCATTTACATCTTCACCATGTTGACAGCATGGAATCTACATGGTTAGTAACTGTGTAAAAGAAAAAACAATTGCAAAAGTGTTGTCTATGTGTAGGTTTAATAACCTGTCACAATAAACTGAGGTTTTCAGGATCCACGTTTTGTTGGTTCTGTTTTTTCTTTTACCATTGTTGTATTTGGAACCGGGCAATTGCTCTACGTGCAGGAACCCTTTTCATGTAACGTAGTAACTGTGTAGTCAGGAAACCTCCATGGGAGCCCAATGCTGTAACAGAGGAATACTGTAATCCATTAAATGCATCCTCCACATGCTTACTTTACAGTATAATACTCTTGTTTTATGGAGGTTTACATATTTTTAGCAGCCTGTATTACTTACAAGTATATTCTTCATTTCGGGGTGGGAGACCTAAGCTGCATTTATATCATGGCACTTAAAATGACATTATTATGATTGCTACACTGATTTTCTAGCATCAACCTTGTAAAGGTCAAATGTAACAGCTTTTACTTGCTCTTGTTTCCAGGTAGACTCCTTTCTGTGGCTGTATTCAAAAAGTTTTGGAATACACGGCCAACATGAACATGGAGTCTACACAGTTGCTTTACAGGTTGTTGAATCACTCCACTGTGTTGGTTTGCTTCATTAGCATAAAATTCAGCTACTTATGCTGTAATTGCATGCCACAAAAATTTCTGTATTTGCCCATGAGTGCCTGCCACTGCTTGCTGCTATGCAGAGTTTACTGAATCTAAAACTTTTTACGATGTGCACATGGTAAAAATTAGCATTTAAGCTTTATTGAATCCCCCTGCAGGTTTTTCCAGTCATTACCTGGGATGCTGTGTTCTCAACATGGAAGTAAAGTTTCACCTGTCAAACTTCACTCTTGAACTGAATTTCTTGACATCCATGTCTTGAACACATAACATCCTGGTTATGATCAGAACCCCAGTCATAATCTTTGTTATAGTCAGGTTCTTACAGATGAAACTTGCTTTTATGTAGCAAACTGAACTTATGATGTCATTCAGATGGAAACCACTATAGGACTGGTTCAAAAACTAGCCAGCAACTGTAAAAACTGTGCTATACTTCATGTAAAACCAACAGCAGACAAATATAAAGCGCACACCTATTAACCAACAGTTTTAAAAATTGATACACACCTCACATTGTCATGTGCACGTTTTGTTTGCTTTAAAGGCTACTATGGCACATAAGTAGAAGAAAAATCTACGTATTACAAATGGTCATGGTTGTTTTTTCAGTTACAAGCGGATTCTTTGTGTTCTTGAAATGGATGTCATAACATTCACCATGAGATGATTTTCTTGCCATCCATTTGGAGAATAATAAATAAATGAGTTATGATTACAGATGTCTTATGACAGACATTTGATCATAACTTTATATGTCATTGTAGCCTACAATATTTATTTTCTTTGAAGTAAAAGAAAAAGACTACATACCAGAGATACAGGGAGAGATACTAGGTATGTTGGAATCTTGCACTTATGTCTATGGCATCATCACCAAAGTATACACATGTATTCTTTGTAAGGATATGTCCTGTCTGTAGTTTAAAAATCCTGCTTATTCTCAGAAAAAGGATAGCATTTTAGCAGATTACACTCTGTTGGCTTGCATGGTCACTTCAGTTTCTGAATCCTCTATTAACCACTTGTTAAACTAATCTTTTAAAGGGAGCATTTCTAATTTAATATAGGCCATCTCACAAGAAAGTATCTCTTCTCATTAAGTGCTTTACAATACAGTGCTGGATATGGATATCTGAGAAAAAATATCAAAGGCATTTCTGCAGTCTTGAGAAAGTATTTATTTATTTATCCTTTGTTGACTAGGTTAGGTCCACTAGGCTAGTAGCCTCTTTTCAGGGGAGACTTAAAGTGGTATTTATACTACTAGAGGAAATTTGGCCAGGGTGTTGGGTAACATTCCCTACTCTTCTTGTCAGGTGCCATGGGATCTTTTATATTCACCTGAGTTACCACCAACTCAGGCAGATGAGGCCTTGATTTTACATTTCACTTGAAGGATGACAATCTCAGGAGTACACTCCTCCCATGCTGCACTGCAATGTCAGCAATCCATCTACCTGGTGTGGGAATAGAACCAACAGCCTTTTACATGCAAAGCTGCAAAACTGTGGTAGAATTTACATTCCACTCAATGAAAATAATCTGAAAGTTACTGGCGTTTACGTCTCTATTATGTGAGAGCGCAGTCTGTGCCCTAAGGTAAGTCTGCAAAATAATGTACACTTTTCAGTCCCTTGTGGCCATTTGCCATTCCCCATTAGAAGACAAGAATTCAAAGGTAGAATACTTAAATTTAAACTGATATAAATACAGTTGTAAATAATTACACACAATCTGGTATTTTAACCAATCAAAACAGCCTTTTTAAAACGACTGCTATGAAAATATAGAAATAAATATGACATGGGCATTACTAATGCAAGAGTTTCCATTGTTCGTTGAGTTTGGCCATGAGAATGAAGAATGAGCAAACTACGGGTAACCGTGCATTATTCATACCAAACTATGGCTTCCTGTTATTATACATTAACCATACTGCTGTTTGCTCCAAATCACTCACCTTTCTCTTGGCAGCTTGGGGCTCTAAAATGAAGACTGAGAATCCTGTCACTTGTATTTATTTATTTTTTTCTACTCAAAGCTGTCAATTCACTCATGAAAGTGTTTCAGCCAGTTGGAACAGTCAGTTGTTGATAGTTTTCAATCCATTGTATAATACAATGTAATGTTAGGACTACGTACAAACCAGTCAACAGTAATTATACAAAAAACACATCTCTTTGAAGAAATGAATGGAATGGGAAAAGAACGGACTATAAAATCAACAGCTTCTTCAAGACCTGCAAATAATATGTTGGAATATCTGAAAGATGCTTATAGGGAATTCCCTAAGATGAACTAAAAGCTGATATCACCAACCTGCTCTAAATTCTTCCAAGATGAGATAACAGGGCAGTAACAGATTACAGTGAAAAGTGATTGGTCAGATAATCATACCTACCATAATTGTACAACTGCATTATAGAATGTGATATGGTGTAAGAGCATTGTGCATGATTAAAGAATAAATCAGTAACAAACAATATAAGCACATTAAAAAGTAGGCAATGTTTTACTTGGTGCAATATGTATATGTATATATGGATCAGTGTCATTTTGCCGAAAATCCATTTCGCTGAAAATTTCTGACATAGGGTCCAAATTGCCGAAAAGCCATTTCACCGAAAATATTACTGACAGTGTATCTGCCCATTTCCCCCACTGGAGTATGATCTCAGAGTGAGAATATTAAAGTAGGTGGGGATGTGGGGGGCACAGACCCCCACAATGAGGGGTGATGGGGGCATAGCTCCCACCTAGTACAGTTTAATATTGTCTAGCATTGTTTTATATTGAGCAGTCCCTATTAAAAGAGTAAGTAAGTAGTTTATGACCAGAGTAGGTTTGACCTGAGTAGGTGGGGGCCATGCCCCCCACACCCCCCATTGTGGGGGGCTGTGCCCCCCCACACGCACCCTACTTTAATATTCTCACTCCAAGATCGCACTACAGTGGGGGAAAAGGGCAGATACACTGTCAGTAATATTTTCTGTGAAATGGATTTTCAGCGATTTGGACCCTATGTTAGAAATTTTCAGCGAAATAGATTTTTGGCGAAATGTCATAGACCCATATATAGATATATATATATATATATATATATATATATATATATATATATATATATATATATATATATATATATATATGCTGCATACGTGATGGAAATATCTGTCCATACAGCTAATTGAACTGCCAACAAACATGCCCTTAAGTAATTCTACTTCAGTGTGCTATACTGCATGTTGATAGCATCACTGCATTGTTTGCATGCAAATAATTTTAACATGGTTAAAAGGCAACTATATCTCATTAATACACCTAAAAATTTAAAGACTCATTTATGATCTCTGTAGTGTTTGCTATACTAACAGAACAAACCTGGTCAACATTAGCAGCAAATAAAGTTTGAATTGTTGGCCAAATAACTACCCAATCTTTTCATCAACATGCTGAAAAAGTCACCTTAAGAACATTCAAAGCAACTTCATTGTCAGCAGAATCATATGATCCTAAAAGATGAAAAAAATATGCAATGGGACCTGTGTCAGTAACTGTACACTTAATCAACATATGGTTAAGAAACAGACCAGTTAAATGTTACCCTGCCACAACGCTGAGTAACCTAAGAGTTGGTTGTATTTCGTAAAAGGTGTATGGAGAGAGGACCCCTTCATGTGTTGTGTTCGTTTTCCCTTACTTTACCCAGGGCATTAGTTTTAGCAGTACTTTTTTACAGTTATGCTTAATTCATCCAGTGCATAACCTACTTGATTAATTGTATAGTAACCTATCACTTTTTATACAGAAGTATACAAAGTCAGTAGTGTCATGGGCATTCCAGGTTTACTTGTAACGTCCATGTTGTACTTCATGCAGCTTATTGGTTACTCTTAGGTAGTTAGAGATATGCATACTGATGAATTTAAAGTAACTGTCTTGTCTAGAATCACATGGTTGTGTGGCTGGGTGATTGGGTAGAGAAAACTCTTAACTAGATGCACTGGCTTTTGACTGATTTGATGGATGAAGTGAGCATTTTATTGATGAGCAAAGACATCATTCTGTTATCACCAAAAATGACTCTAGTGTATATTTGTGAGCTGTCAAATGAGGGCTGGTAGTTAACATGGTTATACTTTGTGATGGAATATAGCTGCAATTCAAAATCTTCATCTCAAAAACAGCAAATAAATTAAAGGGCAAGTCACTTAAAGTACAGATTCATGCATAGATCTGACAATCTTTTTACTTCAAAATACTCCCTTCAAAGAATGAAACAAACGGTGCATCTGCCCCTAAAATTGCAGTCAGCTAAGAAAGTCTGGAAGTGAGTGCATAATTCAAACAGCTTTAAAACACTGCAGTGGGCTATGTCAGTGCTTTGTGCAGTGCATATAGCAGTAGCCCATATGTGCAGTTACAATGTATGCACATATATTCATTTATGGTCAATATCCCAAAAACCTTAGCCTTTGGATCTCACAAATAGCAATGAATAGTAAAGGAATTCTGAAAACAGGAACATAACCATGACGTAGCTATTACTTGGTAATTGTGGTACATAAGCCTATGACCTTCCTCCAGGATTAAGGTTCTGTGCTGCTAATGAGTGGCTTTCTGTACCCAAGGTACAAGGTTTGAGTTCTTCCACTTTCACCTGTCTACTGTGTGATTTTGAGCAGGTCACTTAACCAGGTAGCACTCTCTTGTCATTCATAAAAACAGACACTGCTGTCCAGTGTGCTTACCAAGTTAACTAATATATAAAATAAATACAATTAAATGAAATAAAAGGTCCTTATCAGCAGACGTTGGGGGTGAAGACTACTGAGATGAGCATTAGGGTCCATTATCATATAACAGATTCCCTCTAATGAGACTGGTAAATGGGTTACCCTACATCTTTACACTCCATCAAAAACAGATCTTCATATAATTGATAAAATTGGAATGTCATTACAGTGGGGAAAATGTAAACCACTCAATAGTAATACACACACCATGGTAGCAGAATCAGAATGCAGCTCCCTATGATGCCATCCCTTACTTTTTGAACCAACAATGTGTTGGGTGTTGAGTCATTTACTTTACATACTTGTAGAATGACCATCCCAATTTCTGTGTACAGTTACCTGTGGTTAGACTATGGTGCCGAGAAAGATGAACCTGAAATAGAACTGCCATGAAGGCAGGATCACTTCACTCCTTACCACTCTTTTTCATCCATGGTCAATCAGTCTTTATCAAAAGCCAAGAACAGCTGCCTATGTTTTTTTTATTATTTTATGTTGAATACTAAGTTACATTATTAGGTGTTGTTTTTTTCCTAAAAAAACATCATATAAACAATGTTGCAACACAACTGGGAAAGTCAGATTTTCTAGAGGTTGTTCATATGATGTAATGTTTGCACTGTGATGGAGGTAAGATGGAAACAGAAGAAGAAGAAAGAAAGAGAAAAGGGAAGGAAGGAAGACAAAAATAATAAGAGTTTTAACCACTGTAATGTCCGGTATTTATTTACATTTTTTTATTTAGTTTGCTTACCAGACTAGTAAACTGATCACAGCAGACCATTTGCAATCAAAGCCTGTGTAATACTACATAGTTCATGCTACACAAACTCTTCATTCAAGCACTGCCTTTTACAGCAGATGGCACATAGTCCATAACCTGAGTGCTGATATATACAGAAAGGAGATGAGGAGTGAAGGCAGACATGCTTGGTGCAAGAACAGTCCAGGAGAATTTCTGACTGGTGTTATTATGGTTAGCTGAATCTGTACTGGGTGACTATCTGTCACTCAGGTCATACAGAGCCTTGGAACACTGCACTGTGGGGGAGGGGTCTATGTCAGTGCTATCTGTAATGTACTTAGCAGTAGTCCACATGTGCAGATATGATGTGTGCACTCTGTAAGGGAAGGACTCTGTCAGTGCTATCTGTAATGCATTTAACAGTAGTCCACATGTGCAGATATAATGTGTGCACACTGTAAGGGAAGGACTCTGTCAGTGCTATCTGTAATGCATTTAACAGTAGTCCATGTGTGCAGATATGATGTGTGCACACTGTAAGGGAAGGACTCTGTCAGTGCTATCTGTAATGCATTTAACAGTAGTCCACATGTGCAGATATGATGTGTGCACACTGTAAGGGAAGGACTCTGTCAGTGCTATCTGTAATGCATTTAACAGTAGTCCATGTGTGCAGATATGATGTGTGTGCACTGTAGGAGAAGGACTCTGTCAGTGCTATCTGTAATGCATTTAACAGTAGTCCATGTGTGCAGATATGATGTGTGCATATTGTATGAGAAGGACTCTGTCAGTGCTATTTGTAATGGATTTAACAGTAGTCCATGTGTGCAGATATGATGTGTGCACATTGTAGGGGAAGGACTCTATCAGTGCTATCTGTAATGTATTTAGCAGTAGTCCACATGTACAGATATGATGTGTGCACACTGTAGGGGAAGGACTCTGTCAGTGCTAACTGTAATGCATTTAACAGTAGTCCATATGTGCATATATCTGTGCAGACTGTAGGGGAAGGACTCTGTCAGTGCTATTTGTAATGCATTTAGCAGTAGTCCATGTGTGCAGATATGATGTGTGCACACTGTAGGGGAATGAATCTGTCAGTGCAATCTGTAATGTACTTAGCAATAGTCCACATGTGCAGATATGATGTGTGCACACTGCAGGGGAAGGAATCTGTCACAGCTATCTGTAATGCATTTAACAGTAGTCCACATGTGCAGATATGATATGTGCACACTATAGATGAAAGACTTTGTCAGTGCTATCTGTAATGCATTTAACAGTAATCCATGTGTGCAGATATGATGTGTGCACACTGTAGGGGAAGGACTCTGTCAGTGCTATCTATAATGCATGTAGCAGTAATCTATGTGTGCAGATATGATGTGTGCACACTGTAGGGGAAGGACTCTGTCAGTGCTATCTGTAATGTATTTAGCAGTAGTCCACATGTACAGATATGATGTGTGCACACTGTAGGGAAAGGACTCTGTCAGTGCTATCTGTAATGCATTTAACAGTAGTCCACATGTGCAGATATGATATGTGCACACTGTAGGGGAAAGACTCTGTCAGTGCTATCTGTAATATACTTAGCAATAGTCCACATGTGCAGATATGATGTGTGCACACTGCAGGGGAAGGACTCTGTCAGTGCTCTCTGTAATGCATTTAGCAGTAGTCCATGTGTGCAGATATGATGTGTGCACACTGTAGGGGAAGGACTCTGTCAGTGCTATCTGTAATGTACTTAGCAATAGTCCACATGTGCAGATATGATGTGTGCACACTGCATGAGAAAGAATCTGTCACTGCTATCTGTAATGCATTTAACAGTAGTCCACATGTGCAGATATGATATGTGCACACTGTAGGGGAAAGACTCTGTCAGTGCTATCTGTAATGTACTTAGCAATAGCCCACATGTGCAGATATGATGTGTGCATGCTGTAGGGGAAGGACTCTGTCAGTGCTATCTGTAATGCATTTAACAGTAGTCCATGTGTGCAGATATGATGTGTGCACACTGTAGGGGAAGGACTCTGTCATTGCTATCTGTAATGCATTTAGCAGTAATCCATGTGTGCAGATATGATGTGTGCACACTGTAGGGGAAGGACTCTGTCAGTGCTATCTGTAATGTATTTAGCAGTAGTCCACATGTACAGATATGACTTGTGCACACTGTAGGGGAAGGAGAGTCAGTGCTATCTGTAATGCATTTAACAGCAGTCCACATGTGCAGATATGATGTGTGCACACTGTAGAGGAAGGACTCTGTCAGTGCAATCTGTAATGTACTTAGCAATAGTCCACATGTGCAGATATAATGTGTGCACACTGCAGGGGAAGGAATATGTCACTGCTATCTGTAATGCATTTAACAGTAGTCAACATGTGCAGATATGATATGTGCACACTGTAGGGGAAGGACTCTGTCAGTGCTATCTGTAATGTACTTAGCAATAGTCCACATGTGCAGATATGATGTGTGCACACTGCAGGGGAAGGAATCTGTTACTGCTATCTGTAATGCATTTAACAGCAGTCCACATGTGCAGATATCATATGTGCACACTGTAGGGGAAGGACTCTGTCAGTGCTATCTGTAATGTACTTAGCAATAGTCCACATGTGCAGATATGATGTGTGCACACTGAAGGGGAAGGAATCTGTCACTGCTATCTGTAATGCATTTAACAGTAGTCTACATGTGCAGATATATGTGCACACTGTAGGGGAAGGACTCTGTCAGTGCTATCTGTATTGTACTTAGCAATAGTCCACGTGTGCAGATATATGTGCACACTGTAAGGAAAGGACTCTGTCAGTGCTATCTGTAATGCATTTAACAGTAGTCCATGTATGCAGATATGATGTGTGCACACTGTAAGGGAAGCACTCTGTCAGTGCTATCTGTAATGTACTTAGCAATAGTCTATGTGTGCAGATATGATGTGTGCACACTGTAGGGGAAGGACTCTGTCAGTGCTATCTGTAATGTATGTAGCACTAGTACATATGTGCAGATATGATGTGTGCACACTGTAGGGGAAGGACTCTGTCAGTGCTATCTGAAATGTATTTAACAGTAGTCCACATGTGCAGATATGATGTGTGCACATTACTCATCTATGATGCTTATTTCTCCATAATTTATAACACCAAGGCACTTCTATACTCCACTCCATTCTGGTTGCCTTTTATTCAGTTGCATAATATGCAGATGGAGCTGGAGCTGGGAACAACATTATCCTTTCCAGAAGATTTTGTTGTTCTACAATTTCCTAAACCCTTGGCCTCTGAAACTCGAGTGAAAATGAATGCTAAAAAGAGTTCTGAACAGGAAACTAGCCATGAAGTAGATCTTGCTTGTTAATTGTGGTATATAATTCTATGATCCTCCTCCAGGATCTTGTTATTCTAAGCATGCTAAAGAACACCATGATGACATACATGAACTAATGTTTAATTTTAAATATTTAGTTAAAAAAAGAACTTACCAGTAGATTTGCTGTAGGAAACCTGTCGAGATGGTGCTTCACTATGTTCTTCAGTACCACATTTTTAAAAAAGCAGAAACGAAAACACGATGAAGAAAATAAGAATTGTGACATCTGGCTGTTACCACATACTTTTTTAAGTGCTTTATGATCACCATATATTTATTTTACTATTTTATTATTCATTTACATTTAACTGCCACATGTACTAAGCCAAGTATAGAAGCTAGTGTGAACCCTGTGGGCAGGAAATAAATTCATGCCTTCCAATCTCTTCTTGTATGTTTAGCAGATTAAACTGAAATAAGAATGACAGCAGATAAGTACCGTGCCACTCACTTAATGCCCACATACCTGCTTACCTGATCTGCTGCAGTTACTGCTACTTACACAAATACAGACATTACGATAAACAGAATAAATGCAGCATTGTAAATATATTTTACATAACTTAAGGATTATGTGTTTGGCCAAGAGATTAACTTGAAATAACTAAGATGGATATTCTCTTGAAATAATACTTTTGGTGGTTTAGCATAATAGTTGCATCGTGCTTTGTCAGGTGAGTATTTAGATTGGCTGAAGGCTGAATATAGTAGGGTAAAGAGCTCAGTAAAAAGAAAAAAAAAAAAAACAAGCCAGCTACAAAGCTAGTGGAAAATATTGAAATTTGATAATATAGTGGCAGTAATAAGGTAAAGTGCATGGTACAAAGCACTAAACCCAAAAGTCACACTGGTTTCGGCAAAGAATTGCCTTCTTCAGTGACAACATAACATTTATTACTTACACAAATCTTTAAATAGTAAAAAGAAATGAGCAGACACAATCCCATCGGTTTATTACAAGTGGTCATTAAGACCTGGTGAAAACAATGCACCCAATTTAATAATCCAACTTCTTTCCTTCTGTGTCGGCACAGTGTGCCAACCCAGTTTATGAGTTCTATCCCCCTGAATTTTATCAATAACCATAAAACTAAAAGAAGCAGCACCGTGTTTAACAGTCTGCTATACAATGCATTGGACAGCCTCTTGTTCTATAAATCACTAAAGTGTTCTGACATACGTAAACGAAGTGGGCATAATGTCTGGCCCACATAAAATCAGAACAGGAACAAGTTGCCAAATATATTATCCAGTCAGTGCTGCAATTAGCTAACATCTTCATTTGATAAACAATGCTGCTATTTTTGCTAGAAAACTGTTGGGACTTAAAAATAAATTTGCAAAAGGAACAGTGTCCACAGGGGAAAGACCCAATCAATTTTTCCCCATTGAGTGTCAATTGTTGACTAACAGACAATTAACTTCTCCAGTGTTTGTAATGACTAAAGTATGGTCCCAGATTCTGACCCTTACAATAAGAAAACATGCATTTAGGTGTAAGAGGCTCTGACAGTGACTCATTAGCTAGTAATATACCCCAATGCCAATTAACAGTGTCCCCAAGAACATTGATGTTTCACCCAAAAGTGGTGACTAATCTGACAGAGGAAGTCCCCTCATCAGACCTGTCCCTATATTCCAATAGATCTGCCCTATCCCTGGATGAGGCCCATGTACTGGCAGACTTAATCTCATCATAATGATAGCCCCTGGTCTGGAATCTATGGATAAGATCCTGGGCATGCCATGCATAGGTTTCCTGAGAGGAGCATATATGTCTGATCAATAGAAATTGGGATTTTGGTATATTTCTAACAATGTGACGTGGGTGAAGCCTGGTGGCATGACTATTAAATCAGGGTATTTACAAAACACCTGGCTGCTAAGGGCATTATCCGAATTCATAGTGATTGTAACATCCAGGAAATTAATTTGTTTAGCATCGCTATTAACAGTGAACTCAATACCCCACTTGTCATTGAGGTATTGAACAAATTCCTGTAAATATATCCTATCCACCCGCCATACCATCCAGCAATTGTCCAGATATCATCTCTATATGTCAATTTCATCCCAAAAGATGTTGTGATTATTATCATAGATCAATTGATCCTCAAGATAACCCAGAAACAGATCCACATATATGGAGACAAAAGACGCCCCTGTACTAATATCTTTAATCTGCCAGGAACATTCTCCATGAAAGTAAAACACATTTTTGGTAAGAATATGTTCTGCAAGGCATGTAAAATGTATTAAATTCCAGAGGATATAATTTAGCCTTAGATAACCAATATTGTAAAGCTTCCAAGCCCGCCCAGTGTGGTATGTTGGTGTATAGAGCAGTAACATCCAGAGTACATAATAACCACCCAGGATCCAATTGCATATCAGAAATGATTTTAAAGAACTGTGTAGTGTCTTGCCTTCTACATTTCATAAATTTTAATAAAAGTTATAAATATCATGTGAGAAAAACAGAGGTTCAGTAAGCGAACCCCACCCTGAAACAATAGGCCTCCCTGGTGGTTTAAAAAGATTCTTATGGATCTTAGGTAACAAATATAATTATTGTTGTTTAGGATCGTGAACAGTTAGATGATATCGATCTTAATCAGTAATAATACCTTCTTCTACAGCATTCCGTAAATATTCATCAGTTTCTAACTTAAATTTGGTAGTGGGCTCCAGAGGCATATGCATGTAAAATCACGCATCTAGTAGCTGTTTTTGGGCTTCTGCAAAATAAGCAGCCCAATCCATTACAACCACTGCCCCACCCTTATCAGCTGGAAGGATGACAATATTTTTATTATTATGCAAATCCATAAGTTCCTGTTGTTCCCTCTGTGGTAAGTTATGTGATAGGATCAGAGAGTCACTCATCTTAAAGTGTAAATCCTTGAGAACACATTCCTGGAAAATTGAGACATGTTTATTAATGGGAGGCATAAAATTAGATGGCTGAAACCTAAAGTCAGTAGACGTTTGAGAGCTGCCATTTGGAACAAAATGCAATTTAAGGTTAAGCAGGTGGCAAAAAGCAATAACATCATGAACAAAAGTATCTTCTTGGACAAAAAAGCCAAGGAGATAATTAAGGCCTTTATTTAACAACTGTAACTGTACTTCAGTCACTACACATAAAATCAGAACAGGAGCAAGTTGCAAATATATTATACAATCAGTGCTGCAATTAGCAAAGAACTTAATTTGATAAACAATGCTGCTATTTACACTAGAAAACTGTTGGGACTTAAAAAATAAATTTGCAAAAAGAACAGTGTCCACAGGGTAAAAACCAAATCAATTTCTCCCCAGTGAGTGTCAATTGTTGACTAACAGACAATGTTTGTAATGACTAATCTTCATCACCCTTTAGGCACAGGGGTGGCAGAAAACATAGAAAAAATGACAGTATAGAAACTCTGCTTCAGTTATTGATGTGTGTAATGTACACAATATTTCCTCTGTTGTACTGACTGAAGTACAATTGCAGTTGTTAAATAAAGGCTTTAATTACGTCCCTGGCTTTTTTGTCCAATAAGATACTTTTGTTCGTGATGTTATTGCTTTTTGCCACCTGCTTAACCTTAAATTGGATTTTGTCCCAAATGACAGATCTCAAAGGTCTAATGACTTTAGGTTTCAACCATCTAATTGTATGCCTCCCATTAATAAACACGTCTCCATTTTCCAGGAATGTGTTCTCAAGGATTTACACTTTAAGATGAGTGACTCTCTGATTTGCCACATAACTTATCACAGAGGGAACAACAGGAACTCATGGATTTGTGTAATAACAAAAATATTGTCATCCTTCCAGCTGATAAGGGTGGGGCAGTGGTTGTAATGGATTGGGCTGCTTATTTTGCAGAAGCCCAAAAACAGCTACTAGATGCGCGATTTTACATGCTTATGCCTCTAGACCCCACTACCAAATTTAAGTTAGAAATTGATGAATATTTACGGAGTGCTGTAGAAGAAGGTATTATAACTGATTCAGATCGGTATCATCTAAATGTTCACAATCCTAAACAACAATATTTATATTTGTTATCCAAGATCCATAAGAATCTTTTTAAACCAGTTTTGGGGCGGGGTTTGCTTACTGAACCTCTGTCTGCTTTTCTCGCATTATATTTACAACCAGTAACAGAAACCTGGTTTAAGGCTCCAGAGAGCACCCCAGCACTACCAGGATACAACTCATACCATATATTTTGGCCACAGAACCCGGACCAAAATACAAAAGGCAGGGGTGTATCCATATTCATCAAGGATACCCACACTTCCAGGTTAGTGGCACAGCACAATGCTTCAGAGATTATCCACGTGCAACTAACAATGGGCAAAACTGCAATTCAAATTGTAGCTTGCTATAGATCACCCACTATGTCCCAGGACCCCCATTCCACATCTCTGGAAACACTGGGTAACATAAAGGTCCTACCAAACACCCTAATATTGGGTGATTTCATCTACCCAAACATTAACTGGGAGAACTACTCAAGTACTAACTCCCTTGTCCAACATTTCCTAGAATTTATAAACTCAAACTCCCTGGAACAACTGGTCAACACTCCCACCAGAGGCGACAACATATTGGACCTGGTCATCACCAACATGGGCGACCGGTGTCCCGCACCGGAGGTCAACCCCTCGCTGGTTAGATCTGACCATAAACAAATCACTTTGAATATCCACATTCCACTCCCACTCTCGGACAAGGAAACCACTGTGAAAAACTTTTCAAAAGCAAACTTCACATTACTTAAGATGGAGGTGGAAAGTTTCAAAGCCCCATGCTAAAGGATAATGCTGTCCAAGCTGCAAAATCCTTTACTAATGCATTCTACAGGCACCTATAATAATGCATGGATTGTGTTATCCCAAGCAAAACCAAGACTCACTCCTGCAAGAAAAGGAAACCAGTCGGGTGGACCCCTGCCATAAACAAGTTATACAACAAAAGGAGGAAACTAGTACAGAAAAGAGTAAAATCCCAAGAAGAGAAGACATCCCTAATCAGTATCAGCAAGAAACTATGATCCCTCATAAAATCGCCCAAGGTGAGTTTTGAAAGAAAACTTGCCTAGGACTCCAAAGATAACCACAAGGCATTCTTTAGCTATATCAAGAATCTAAGTGGCAATGCTCAGATCTGCTCAGAGTTGGTGCAGAATGGCACAAAATACACTGAACCAACCGATATTGCCAACACCCTGGCAGACAGGTTCCGTGCAAACTTCACCTCACTCTCACCCCAAAAGGGCCCATAACCATACCAGAAGAATGTAGAGCCCCTGAAATCACAGACACTCAGGTTAAAAATGGCCCTCTCCAAAGCCAAAAACACAGCATCAATAGCTGCGTCCAACATGAGCTCAAAGATGAATTAAACCCTCACCTAAACACACTGTTCAAACTCAGCCTCTCCACAGGCTACGTACCTATAGAGTGGTGCACAGCAACAATTATTCCACTCCACAAAGGTGGAGCCACAACAGACCCCAGGAACTATTGCCCTATAAGACTGACTAGCTTGGTCTGCAAGGCTATGGAGCGCATCATCATGGAACTCATTAACAGAGACATTGGGAACCTCCAAACACTGGACCCTACCCAGTTCGGCTTTGTTAAGGGCAGATCATGCTTCCTTAACCTGGTGGACTTCTTTGAGAAAGTTACCAAGGCTATAGATGAGGGAAAGGTGGTACACACAGCCTACCTAGACTTTGCAAAGGCCTTCGACACCATTCCCCATTCTGGTATTATAGACAAGCTCACCAGCCTGAACATAAATCCCTATGTCACAAGATGGGTTGCCAATTGGCTCATGGACAGAACTCACATGGTGAGAGTTGCGGGAGCTAGGTCTGACTCTAAACCGGTTACAAGTGGCATTCCCCAGAGCTCAGTCCTAGGACCCCTCCTGATCGGCATATACTTCTCAGAGGTACAGACAAGCACAGGAGGACTATGGCTGACCAAGTTCATAGACGACTGCAAACTAGAGGCTATAATTGACTCACCGGCTGACACAGACATCCTCCAAAAGGGTCTCACTGAAACGGATACCTGGTGTCAAAATTATGGCCTCAAGCTAAATGCCAAAAAGTGCATAGTTATTCCCTTTGGAAATAACAAAGTACCCACAAACTACCACATAGGTGGTAGTCCCCTAAATATGGAAAACGTAATAAGGGATCTGTGGACCCAAGTAGATAGTAATCTCTCCTTTGATAATCACATTGCCAAAGTGGTTAGAAAATCCTTCTATGTGGCCCACCAAATCACAAAAGGGTTTGCATCCAGATCAAAAGAGGTCATTGTGCCCCCCTAATCATCAATCATCAGACCCATCATAGAGTACAAAGCCCCATTTGGGATGTACCTTACAAGACACCTGCAACAGCTGGAAAGACCATAAAAGTACCTCACCATGAGGATCACTGGCCTCAAACATGCCCTATTCAACTCGACTGAAGAAACTTCAGCTGTACTCGGTTGCATACAGCCTTCTCAGAGGTGATCACTGCCTGACATATAAGACCATGTCCAACCCAGAATTGATGGACATGCTCCACCTAAAAAAAACCTTATCCCCTTGAGCCACGTGCTCTAGGGATCTAAACCTCACCAGAACAATAAACAGGACATGCTGGAGGGATAGATTTCTGTCCCAGAGACTTCTCATGCTTTGGAACAAGATTCCAGTCTACATTAGGCAGAGCTCCTCACTAGCACTCTTCAAGAGAAACCTTGAAGAGTGGATGGGAAACAGAAAGTTTACCCTGGAGATCACTTCAGTGGCTCTGCTAGACAAAGGCACAGGGAACTAATCTAGGGGCGGCAAAATCCAACACATTCTGGCTAGGCTTATAAATGCCTTCGGGCAGATAGCCTACTACCTACCTATGAACCTATTAAAATTTGTGAGATCTAGAGTTCAAGGAACTACACAGTTCCTTAAAATCATTTCTGATTGCAATTGGATCCCAAGTGCTTATTATGTACTCTGGATGTTACTGCTCTTTACACCAACATACCACTCTGGGCAGGCTTGGAAGCTTTTCAATATTGGTTAGCTAAGGCTCTGGGATTTAATACATTTTTGATATGCCTTGTGGAATACATCCTTACCAAAAATGTGTTTTACTTTCATGGGGAATGTTATTGGCAGGTTAGAGGTACTGCTATGGGAGCATCGTTTGCCCCCATATATATGGATCTGTTTATGGGTTATCTTGAGAATCAACTGATCTATGATAATAATCATAACATCTTTTTGGTGGAAATTGACATATACAGACGATATCTGATGACTGCTGGATGGTATGGTGAGCTGATAGGGTATACTTACAGGACTTTGTTCAATACCTCAATGACAAAAAGTTGGGTATTGAGTTCACTGTTAATAGCGATGCTAAACAAATTAATTTCCTGGATGTTACAATCACTAAGAATTCGGATAATACCCTTAGCAGCCAGGTGTTTCGTAAACACCCTGAGTTTAATAGCCATGCCACTAGGCTTCACCCATGTCACATTGTTAGAAATATACCAAAATCCCAATTTCTATGGATCAGACATATATGTTCCTCTTAGGACACCTGCAAATGGCATGACCAGGATCTTATCCATAGATTCCAGGCCAGGGGCTATCGTTATGATGAGGGTAAGTCTGCCAGTACATGGGCCTCATCCAGGGATAGGGCAGATCTATTGGAATATAGGGACAGGTCTGATGAGGAGACTTCCTCTATCAGATTAGTCACCACTTTTGGGCGAAACATCAATGTTCTTGGGGACACTGTTAATTGGCATTGGGGTATATTACTAGCTAATGAGTCACTGTCAGAGACTCTTACACCTAAATGCATGTTTTCTTATTGTAAGGGTCAGAATCTGGGACCATACTTTAGTCATTACAAACACTGGAGAAGTTCATTGTCTGTTAGTCAACAATTGACACTCACTGGGGAAAAATTGATTGGGTCTTTCCCCTGTGGACACTGTTCCTTTTGCAAATTTATTTTTAAGTCCCAACAGTTTTCTAGCAAAAATAGCAGCATTGTTTATCAAATGAAGCTCTTAGCTAATTGCAGCACTGACTGGATAATATATTTGGCAACTTGTTCCTGTTCTGATTTTATGTGGGCCAAACATTATGCCCACTTCGTTTACGTATGTCAGAACACTTTAGTGATTTATAGAACAAGAGGCTGTCCAATGCATTGTATAGGCAGACTGTTAAACATAGTGCTGCTTCTTTTAGTTTTATGGTTATTGATAAAATTCAGGGGGATAGAACTCATAAACTGGGTTGGCACACTGTGCTGACACAGAAGGAAAGAAGTTGGATTATTAAATTGGGTGCATTGTTTTCACCAGGTCTTAATGACCACTTGTAATAAACCGATGGGATTGTGTCTGCTCATTTCTTTTTACTATTTAAAGATTTGTGTAAGTAATAAATGTTATGTTGTCACTGAAGAAGGCAATTCTTTGCCGAAACCAGTGTGACTTTTGGGTTTCGTGCTTTGTACCATGCGCTTTACCTTATTACTGCCACTATATTATCACATTTCAATATATTCCACTCACTTGGGCTGGCTTGTTTTTTCTTTTTGGTTTTGATTTTGGCCATTTGCACCTGCCATACTTGCATAGTTCTCCTTGTTAAAGAGTTCATTAGCCTAGGTCTAGAGAAACATTGTACCTTGTCACCAGTGAATGTATGATAGTTTGTTATAGGGAGCTCAAGCTGAAAGGCTGAGTGACAAAGCAGTTGTTATGAGTGAAAAAACAGTTACTGTTATGTTATTGTATTCACTGAATGCTTGCAACCAGTGACTGCACATATATACACATATATACATATATATGTTTATACATATATATGTAAATCCATAGAACCACAATTCAGTGACCCGCAAATAACCAACAGAAACATGTCAACTTCAGGTCCAATGACTGTTGGGAATGGGCTTTAACGTGGTTCCTGCATGGAGCAAATCCCCCAGCCCCACTTTCCTCTTTTATCAGCTAAGCAGGCTTTAAAATTGGTCCAAAATAGAGGAAATTCTTCCATTTTCCCATTCCCAAATGAAAATGATTCCAGAGTCAGACCCTGGGATTCATTCACTCATTCATTCATTCATTCATTCATTCATTCATTCATTCATTCATTCATTCACAGTGAACATACTGGCAGATAAATTTAGCTCTAACTTTACTCCTCTCTTTCACCTCCATCTGTTCCTCAACACATACCTGAAACTGGCTCACTTCCAGATATCACCCAAGACCAGGTCCTAAAAGTGCTATCAAAGTTAAAAATACTGCATCGATGAGTCCTGACAATATCCCTGGATGAATCTTAAATAGCACAAAGCATGATTTAGCCACAGCCCTAACAGCACTGTTCAACCTCAGCCTCAATACAGGCTTTATACCAAGTGAATGGAGAACAGCTACACTCATTCCCCTGCATAAAGGAGGACCTTTCACAGACCCAGACAATTAAAAACCCATAAGTCTAAAACAACCTCATATGTAAAGCTATGGAAAGACTTATCATGGAATTAATCAGTCAGGACAAAGAGAACCTCCAAACATTTGACCTGTCTCAGTTTGGATTCATCAAGGACAGGTCATGCTTACTCCGCCTGGTGGATTTTTTTGAAAAGATCACCAAAGCAATGGATGAAGGCAAAATACTACACACTGCTAACCTCAACCTGGTCAAAGCTTTTGACACAATTCCCTAATCAGGCATGGTAGAAATGTAAATAAACTGGGAATAAACCACTATGTTACCAACTGGATTGCCAATTGGCTCACGGGATGTAGGAAATCAAACTATGGGACATTACTCCTGTAAGAGACCAGTCTCCAGTGGAGTTCCCTAGGGTTCATTGCTGGGACCCCTCCTATTTTGCATCTGCTTTTCTGAAGTAAAAGCTCATACCAAAGGACTCTGCTTGACTAAGTTTGCAGATGACTGTATGTTGGAAGCTTTCATTGAATCCCCAAATGACTTAGCCATCTTGCAGGAAGGTTTGTCTCAAATAAATTGCTGGTGCCAAAACCATGAACTGAAACTAAATGCAAAAAATGCATTACTGTATCCTTTGGGAAGTCACCTACCCCAGAGAACCACATTGACAATACACCCCTAAGAGTTGACCCAGTTGTTCAGGACTTGGGAATGTATGTGAACAATTACATATGTAGTGTATAACTTATAAACAAAGGGGTTGTGTCCAGATCTAAGGATGTCGTTGTCCTCCTTTATTCAGCCCTCATTTGGCCAATCATGTAATATAATAACCCCTTTGGCATGTATCTGTCCATGTACATGCAGCAGCTGGGACACCCACAGACATACCTTACTAAAAGGTTACAAGGCTTAAATGATGTGTCTCACATGGAACAACTCAAAGCCCTTTTACTATACTCAACATTCTACAGACTGGTAATAAGTGACCTGTGCCTGGTATGTCTGGCATACAAGGCATCCTCTGACCCAATTTTAATGGATTTGCTGCACATCAGCAAGTCAAATGGCATAAAAATAACCAGTCTAGGGATCTAAACCTTTTCTGCAGCATCAATAGAGCAGTCTGGAGGGGGAGGTATATCTCACAGAGGATACTGCTGCTTTGGAACAGACTCCTCATCCACATAAAACATAGTTTACCCAATCCATATTCAAGCACAACTTAGATCTATGGATGGGAAACAGAAAATTTACTCCAGGATTGTCCCCCTGAAGTAGTAATGGACAGAGACAACTCCTAAATGCTTTATCCCATGCATTGGTCCCCTCAAATTTTCTATGGTATAATCCCAGTTATTCTTATTAGGGGTGATATATAATTATTGACCACAGGATGGGTAAGGGCAGTCTCTAACTAAATGGGATAGCTTAATTTGAGCACTAAAAGGGAAGCTAGCCTAGTACTTAGCTATGACCCTACGCACCTAATTACAGAGTGTACATGTCAAGCCTAAGCTAACATGATCACTGGTATTAGCATTATGAGCAGCACTGATCATCAAATATGCAAGAAGCCAAATGATATAACAGAATGGGTAAGCTCACTATGAGCCCACAAGGCAAGCTCATAGGCACATTGTGTTAAGCAATTGCATGGCCATATATCTGTATACAATGTAAACAGATGAGTCTGCATGACAATCCATGGAAGGATAGGCACGTTTGTATGTACTGAACAATATCATATAAGTATCAAAACAAAGTAAAGCACAAACAAGGAAAAGCCTAGCAACCTACAGACAATGAAGCATGATGGTGTACAATCCAATAACTGAACTTATGGAGATATTGTGTAAACTACTTGAAATGTAATTTGCATAAACAAAGAGTCAGGAGAACGTTCAACAGTAAAAGCTGTTGTAGGACACTATGGCTATGTAAGACAATTTTATTATACATGGGCAAATTTCTCAAGCCCTCAATGGAAGAATGCTGGACACACATACTAATAATGTGAGGAGAGCACACACAAAAAGTGGGACGACTATTAAATTGTCTTGCCATACATTGTGAAAGTGGACAGAGTAACAATTGTATGAGTACTGTGCATTTTTCAAAGTGTATGAAGTCGGAAACAATAAAAGTCTATCATCATTGACTGCAGTCTACAAGGATGTGCCATACAACCCCAACTGTCAAGAGGAATAGCATATAACTATTATACAAAAGTGAACAAGTTGTGAAACATAGGACAGGTGAGAAATATGTACATGGGAGATGTAGGATATGTCAGTAAAGCACTAGTGTGACACAACATGTACATCCCTAACAACCACATAGTGTCAACCAAGCACCCATAGTTATACCATACAGGTGGGTTAAAAATTGAAGATGGATTTTCCTAAAATGGGTCAGTGCATCACTGCAGTAGTCCATACATTTGTATATCCATGTCATAACGTTAAGGTGAGCCACCACATACATCATAGTGCAAGGGGTCATAACCACACAAATCTTGAAATGTTTCACATGTCCAGGGAGATTGGAATAAAACAGAGCAAGTAACACACCTCTAGAACATCACTGTTCCTGGTTTCTTTCGCTTGTAGACATTTGGGTTTTTCTTGGTTCTTGTTGCTGTTTGTTGTGGTACACCTCTAGAACTGCCTTAACAAGTGTAGCCAGTGAAGTATTCATGATGCAAGTCCCCATAACACAGCACATATTCTTGTAGCTATATATGGATCACTTATATAGTAATAACACATATCCTGCAAATGGATATCATAGGAGAGGTATTAGAAGCCAGATGAATACAATATGTTGAGAAAATGCCAGTATATACCCCATATTGGACCCATCTATGACAGGATAACTAACATTGTGGGGAATATAACACATCAGCAGTAAAAAGGACAAACGTTGGGATGATACTGACCCTCAGCTGATGTCATTGACATGTTCCAGAACACTGGGGTAGCAGGGCATGCAACAGAAGCAGTGGTGACAAAGATGAGTGGATAACACGTTCCTAGGTAAAGAAAGGTAACTGTTTGAAATGTCAGGACCCACTAGATGGAGTTCTGAAAAACACAGACTGAATGCTGAAAAAGCAGTTTTATATATACCAAGCCGAGGTGCTATTTCCTTTAATATTCTCTTTTCCTCCAAGTTTTGGCACACTGTGATTTGGTATATATAAGTCTGAGGCAAGTGGGAAGATTGCCCTCCACATTGGGAAATGCAGAGGGGACTTGCCCCCCTGCAAAAAGAAGTTTAAAGAGAACATCGATTTTTGAGTGACACTTTTCTCCGGGATTTTTGGTCCATTGTTTGCAACCTGTCAGCACTCGGTGTTACAAGTGCCAACATTTAAATATGGAGCCTTACAGAGAAGTTGCTATCAGGCAAACAAAATGCACACACCTGCATTTAAACCTGTAACTCTGGTAAGTCATACATTCATAAGTACAGGATATTAGCAAGGCATGCTAACACAGCACTCAACAGAGACAAGTGGCTGCCATGTACATTTCTGGGGAATGAACAACCTGCTATTAGGCAAACAAAATGTGAATAGCTAGGTCTGAACACCTGTTGTTGTGCAAGGAGACATTCCCATGGATAAGATAATAGCAAGACATGCTAACAGAGAACTCAAGAGAGAGGGTTCTGCTAAGTACATTTCAGGGGAATAGACAACCTGCTATCAGGCAAACAAAATGTAAATAGCTGGAGTGGAAGTCCTGACCTTGTGCATGGATAGGATAGTAGCATATGTGATGAATTTTCAGTATTCCACAGGTGAGATCAGCATAGACTTGAACCCTGTATGTGTAACTCTTGGTCCCATGACTAAATTGCATTAGTTAATGACACCACATTATAAGTGATACAACTTTTGTTAGATAGTACACATATGGAGGAAGTTCATCAGGAGTTTGTGTGTGCATGACTATGGCCATGGTTAAAAGTGAAGACAACACACATGGTAGCAAATAACAACTCCCCCTGTAAAAGTGTCATATCCAAGTAGAATGTATCACAACACATTTGTGCAATAAATCATTGTTCACTGTAAACAGTTGTTTTATATATTGTTGCAACGTATACCAGATGGAATTCAATCCCTTGCCTACCTGGCAATGGGCCAATTGGAGGAACTCTCTTTCTTTATTAAAAAAACACCTTAATCTAAATAGCATTTCTCAAGCAAATACCTCCTTAGATATGGAACCCAACTAGATCCTTCTAAAAGTTCCCTCCTAGAAAACAGCCACCTTCTAATAGCATCGCTTTTTCCTACTTCAGACTCTCTTAACAAATTTAAATCCCTTAATCTTACCATCACCTCAGTTTCCTGCAACTATAAAAATGTTATCTTTCTAAGCTACTACCTAAAGTACCTAGGAACCCCAGAAATGACACTGCTGAATTCCTAGCCAATATCAGCCTTATGCAGTTAGTCAACAACATTACTCATCCAGATCTCTGGACCTATGCTAATCACTAACAACCCTCCCATTATCAAAGTCAAAAAGTCAAACTCAAAAGTACCTTTTTTGTCATTTAGATCTACACAAGTGTAGATAAAATGAGATTCCATGCAATCAGCTCATCATGGGACAGACAAAAAAATAAATCACATATATAGAAAGACATAATTTAAAACATATAATAATACTACCACCATCTTATAAATCAACTCTACTTGGTCTGAAGAAGCTCTACTGCGAAAGCGCTTACCGATTTTTTATTAAACCTGTGGACTGTTTTTATCATTCGAAGACTTCTTGCTTGTTTATTTGGATTCCTTGCCATAATGAAAAATGAATGATTTTATATAGCATCACTGACTTTTGTGCCTTTGCTCCTTGCCTGGATTCTGCCTGGTTCGTTCCATTGCTTGTGTATATATTCTACATTTAATTATATGCCTACATATATTCCTAGAAACACACACTTGTTAAGATACTAAAAATACATTATTTCCAATATGTCTGTTCTTCCACACTTATTCAGTGATCAGTCTTCACTAGCCATCCAATTATTGGTCAATCACCAATACTTACTCGAAACCCAAAAACACAATTAAAGCAAACTGTAGAATAAAACAAATCCACAAAACGGCTAGACTTCTCGGACACAATTTATTTAAGCGCTTTTCGTCCAACTGTATCAGACTTCTTCAGATGATAAATTGTGTCCAAGAAGTCTAGCCATTTTGTGGATTTGTTTTATTCACCAATACTGCCCCCCAAACTAGTTACCTTAGTAACAAAATCCACCATGAATACAGAAAACCTTGAAAAACACCTCGCAATGGTGGGCTGGTCTCCTGTTGCCAACTTTACCCCAACTCAACTGCCACAGCTCTTACACATACCCTCCTTAAATTTTAAGTCAACTTCTCTTTCATACAACACCTTTGAAATACAATAAAAACTCCTGGCCAACCACCGAACTGAAAGTTCTGCTCAAACTTGAGGACAATGCGCGGTCTTCAAGGAGACAAAACCCCTTATAAGAAAATTGTACTGCCTTTACCTTTCTATCTAACTAAAACATGCACAGGCACATAACTATTTCAAACACAAACAACTTGCACTGACAAGCAAACCCAAATACTTTAAACAGGAAGTAAATTTTCTCAAAGGTCAGAAATCTATACATCCCATTTCCTCCACTTTTATCATTCAGACCTCTCAAGGCCAACTCTTAACCTGTGACTTTCTAAAGGAATTCAGCAGTAATATAGCTAAAGTGTGGTGAGAGGGGCAACTACCCTGGGTGCAAAGTGTTGGTGGGGGCACAATCAGCTGATCCCAATGTCTAATGAAGTACTGACTTTTGAAAGCTGATATTGCATTTGTGGTCAAACCTGAGTAGTGTAGTGCTCTGTGTATGTGGTCTAAACTGTAGCAACTGTTTGCTGTATTATAGCAAGCAATTTGATATTGTTTAAAAGTTAAAAAAATCACTTTGCAAACTAAAACCTGAGCATTAGTTTTCCATACAGGCAGAGTATGAACTGTAGTGAACTGATGACTACATTTGTTAAAAAGAATGCAGTAATTTCTTTCAATCTAAAACTTGAGGGCCATAGTGTTTTGTGTAGGCAGAGTATAAACTGTAGCACCTGTTTGCTATAGTTGTAGCAAACAGACTTTTTTTCTACACTTTATAAGAAGAACCTGTTTTAATAAAATGGTGAAGGGGTGAAGACAGGGCACACAATGGCTAGGCAGGAGGGATGGAGCGTGTAATGCATCTGCCCACCAATGTCCGCTTTTTTTTCCCTTCAGTGGAAGAGCTGGGGGGGTTGGGCACTGGTTGAGCCAGCAATGCTTTTGGAATTCAGCCACCTCCCCAGTACTACAACCTCTGCCTTTCCCACCCAACTCACCTAATCTTCCCTCATTTTACCCCTCTTTTATTTTAAGAAAACCTAACAAAAAAAATTGACCTCCTGCAAAGAAACATAACCTTGTATGCATCTCCTGGTGCAAACAACTTTCTCTCTTGGTTTATATCACTCTGCAAAGACTTTCTTATCACAGCACTTCTCCATATTTATAACTTATGCTTAACTGAAAACACAATGCCAGACATCAGAAAAACTGCTCTTGTCAAACCTCTTACCTAACAACCTCAGCCAGAAAATGTCCTACACTTCCAAACTTTCTCCAACTTCCCTACACTTGGGAAATACTTGAAAAACTAATAAATAACCAAATGGTCCTCTTACATGCAACAGTACCACCTCCCCACCCCTAAACAGCATGAATTCTGGTCTGGCTGGAGCACAATGACAGCACTATGGTCGCTTTCAAATGAGATCCTTCTCAACATGGATAACTGAAACCTTTCAGCAGCACTCTTATTTGACCTTGTCACAGCTTTTGATCTTATTGGCCACTGTCTACTTCTTCATTCCATTTAAGTACCATTACCTGGTTCCAGCATTTCTTTGAGTCATTCCTATCATCTCCTACGTCCCTTAACAGAGGAGTGCTCCGAGGATCCATACTCACCTCACAGTTGTTTTCAATCTTTATTAAAAAAAAAGAAAACTTCTGACCTCTCTACTCTTGTTAATAACTCTTTACACAGATGACATGGTTATCCTTCTAGCCCTTTGAATTCATCTATTCAAACCCAGCTTCAATCTGACCTTAACTCCCTTAACTCTTAGCTAAACAACGATAAGCTACTCATAAACCCATCCAAAACAAAAAGTGTGATATTCAGAACCTCACAAAAGCTGTAAAAAACTTCTAAAAAAACATGTTATATCTCAGTAGCTCCCCAATAAAGATAACCACATTCTTTAAACACCTGGTTTGTATGGTTTGACTAGTTACTTAACTTCCAATCCACATTCAACACATCAGGAAAAAGATTAATTCTATTTTATTCTGGTCCTGAAAAAATCTCCCTTTCTCTCCAGATCAACTAGAGCTCAATTTGAATACAGGCTTCTCATCAATAGCAACAGCCTTTAAAAAAAAAAAAAAAAAACTCATCCACTCTGCAGTCCACTGAAAAAAAACATCTGCTGATTCATTTCCAGTTCCTTCCTCAGGAACACCACTGCACCAGTCTCTCCAAAGTCAAATGGCTACCAGTCACCTGCACAGCTAGGATTCCCCTTGTTTCAAACTATTTCACCTAGATACCTTCTCAGTACTTGTAGCTAAACTCCATAATAAAACTACTCCTACAACCTCTACAACCTTTCCAAATTAACCCCCTCTCTCCAGGTATAACAAACCAAACTACACTGTACTGACCATTCCTTCTTCATTCTTGCATCAAAGTTCTGGAAGTCCCACCCCCCTCACCTAAAAGAAATATCTTCTTTCCCCGTTTTTAGAGCTTCATTCAAAAGACACCTCCATCAAAAATCTGACTGCATGTACTTTTCCACTGGAGAAATCACCTAACGTTCCCTCAATTACCTCACTGTACTTTGGCCCTCTGTTCATACCTGCTGCTTTCTTCTCATATTTACTACTAAAATGAACCCATATTGTTTCAATTATCTGTGGAATTATCTACCTTCTGGTGACTAGTTCATATTTATGAATTTGTTCTATTTTTTATGTGAATTTCTTCTGTTGTGAACAGTGTACCACCCCACTAAATTAAGTAAATAAAAATAAATGTCTAACTCACTGACATATGACATGTATTACCCACTGCCTCTACAGGACTATTTTGTATAACACTTATAGAAAGTCACACATTTGAAAGGAGTGTGACAACATTATGGAAGAATGACAAATTAAATATTTATTGTGCAACAGACAACAGTAATCAGTGGATCACAAGCCTCAACATACCTTACAGTCAGTTTTAACATCAAATTAGGCTTACAGTGAACTGTGGAAGCTGGGATGGCTGACATAACAAAAGTCTACACAAATCTATATAATGATTATTTTCCAACATGCATCGTCTCTAACTTCATTGTGTGGCAGTCAGCAAAATTATGCAGCTGAAGGTGAATTTTCAACAGTTTTTGCTGGAGGATGTGAAATGAGAATTATTATTTCCCACCACTGAGTAGCAATGTTGTCTTGTGCTAACATTCGTGCAACAGAAGATACAAAAATATTTCATTGTGAAACTGGGCAGGATTACAGGGTAGTATAGCACTTAGGGTATCAATAACCGCCACCAATTAAAACCTAGCAAAATGTCTCATCTTAGTCTTGACTGAGCCATTTCTGCTTAACGCCAATGATTTTATACATTGAGATGAGGTACATGCTACTGATTTTGAACACTTGCTTAGCTAATTTCACAATCTCTAGACTTGCACATTATCAACTGATGTCACAGAGGAAGCCATATCATAGTCATCAGAAGTCACACACTTAAAGGGATCACTTGAGAAGTGTGTTGGAATGCACATGGACCTACATAATAGGGGCTACAACAGTTGGGGAATAAAAGCTTTATCCCTGTACAAATATTACCGTTAAGACCCCACTTAGCTTGGGGCAGTAACTAAGGACCCTCAATCCTTACCACTGTTTCCATTAAGGAAGCGGCACTGAAAGCAGGGATGGAAATACACAATTTCCCATAAGGGTGCATGGGAACAGGCTCCAAACCTGGGACTGGACTATATGCTTCAGTACAGGTCACCAAATGAGTCTTCGCACTAATCACTGTAGAGCACTGTAACCCAGTTCTAGGTATTTGGCACACTCACTCTTTAAATATTTGGTATTCACACATACAAACACTATTGGAAAAGACTGGCACAGATTTACCTGCTATGTCCTCTTTCCCAAATTACAAGGTAATGACTGCCACCAGTCAAATACCACAATACCTTTCAAAAGGGGTGTTCAGTTATATTGGATAAAATAAATATTGATTTAAATAGTAGCATGTAATCCAAGAAGTAAGGCTTTTTGGAGTGGCTATGGTGTTATCACAATAAGTATCAACACTCTCAGGTTACTAAAAGTACTTTTAAATAACCAGCCACAATAAAAGGTAGTAAAATATTTAATAAATAAAATGATTTATTTAAGAAATAAAATGATTTAGAACATATATACACCAAATAAATGATTCCAATAACCCACAGAGCTTAACACACAGGAATTATGAAATAACAATGTAAAATAAGTTTCTCACTGATGGTAGAAAAATTCGATCTAACTGTAGCTCACTAACTGTTTAAAGATTAACTGTCCCTGTCTAATCTAATTAACTCAGCAAGGCAAGATGATACTCTTACTTCTGCCAGGCAAGATAAGAATTTATGCCCACTCTTCATGCTGTTGTCTGGTCCGCAGAGACTGGAATGATAACTCCTACTATTATGGCTGAACAGCTCTGGAAAACTGAGTGATAACCACTGATCTGGAAAACAACAACTACTACTACTACAGCTATTACAAACTTTACAAACTAAAATTTTAACTGATTCAGCATCTGCTTTTATAGCAGAATTTTTTAAGTCACAGAAAGTTGTTATAAGAATTGTACTTTCTCACATCAGACTTTAAAAAGTAAACAAAACAGCCGTTGTGCAGCTTCTATTCCTTTCAACTCTGGCACATGACGACATCACATCTAGGTCAGCTGACTGGAATAACCTACATTCAGAATTCTTTTTAAAAACATGTACGTTTGGTCAGCCAGAAGAGCACTGTTTGATTCAACATTGTACATAAATCACAGTAACAATCAAAAACATAACCTACTTAGAAAATTATAGCTAGTCATGCTGGCATAGATAAGAAAAGGTAATGTTCAATTATTTACAACTATTTACGAAACTTCAGCCAGTCATGCTAGTGAAGCTAACAATATGATATCTTCACATTTCTCCCCCTTTGAATACTCAAGCTAGAGTTTCAAGTAACCCTAGAAAAATGTTGCTTGAGAAAAATGCAGATGACTGGAACTGTATCAACCGACATCCTGTTTTCAGAATCCCTCTGCATTGGCATTGCTGTAATTTGGACTGGCCAACACATGGGGTCCTCCTAAAGCTTCTTTACGTTTTTAGAATGCCTGCTCACAATCTGTGGTCAACATTACTTTACCTGGCTTGTTTTTCCCTGTTAGGTCAGTAAGGGGTGCAGCTATTGTACTATAGTTGGGCACAATTTTCCCATAGTACCCCGCTGTCCCTAAGAATGCTCTCACCTGCTTTTTGGAAACAGGGACAGGCCATGCCTGAATAGCTTCCACTTTGGTAGGATCTGACCTAAACTTGCCACTCCCTACTCTATGTCCTAGGTAGGAGACCTCTGCCATACCCATCTGATACTAACTAGTCTTAATGGTCAACCCTGCCCTTTTTAATCTACCTAACACCTCCCTGATATGTTGATGATACTCTTGCCAGGAATGACTGCAAATGGAAACATTGTCCAAATAAGTGAGAGCATAATCTCCTGCTCCTACCAAGATATGATCCAACGCATCTATATCATGTTATCGAATGTTTACTTAATCGAATCAATAAAGGTCAAACTTTATTGATCGATTAAGTAAAACACCAAATAACGTAAAAAAAATTTTTTTTTTAAAAACTAAATGGCGTAGGCAGGGGGGCAAGCCCCCCTGCACCCCACACACACTCCCTACTTAAATATACCAACTCTGAGACCGCACTACATTGAGGTAAATGGAAATCTCCCCTTACGGAGATTTCCGTTTACTTGCATGATGTTCTTCACTTTTGATATTGTCGTGCCGGCAATATCAGGCTCGATATTGTCAGCTTACGACAACGTGAAGTAGACCCGATCCAACAACCTCTGGAAGATTGCTAAGGCATTCGTCATCCCAAAGGGGATCCTTGTAAGTTCATATAATCCAAAAGGTGTTACAAAAACTGACTTCTCTCTAGCAATGGGAGTCAAGGGAACCTGCCAGCATCCCCTGGTCAGATCCATAGTGGTCAGATACTTAGCCAACCCAGCTGTTCTAAAGCTTCATCTGTTCCAGGCATGGGGTACACATCTGACTCTGTACAACTATTTCACTTTCTGCAGTCTATGCAGAATCCTACACTACCATCCCTCCTCAGCACTATCACTACTGGGAAACCCAAGAACTACTGGACTCTGGCTTACCCCCAGCTCCAACATCTTCTTTATCTCCTCCCTCAAAGTCTGTTTAACTCGTTCAAGCACCCTATAAGCAGCTTGCTTGATAGGACTTTGGGGTCTCATATCCACATGGTGCTGCCCTAGGTAAGTACACCCAGGTTTTCTGGTGAACATACCCCCAAATTCCTGTATTACTGCTCGTATTACTTTAACCTGAATAGGGGATAGCCACTGAGATATTGCTACTTCTCCCACAGAATTGTCAGTCCGAGCTTCACTGAGTAGGTAAGTCACCAGATCCCCCTCAGACTCCTCCTGCCATCCACTGTGAATACTCAGCACCAGGGCCTCCCTATCATGATAAGACTTCACTATGTTAACATGATACAACTTATGTCCCTGCCTCCTGCCTGTCTTTTGGCATTGCTCACAGATCCTGCTGTCCACTGTTACATCTTTTGCAATCCCAGGCCAATAGACATTCTGCATAATGCATATCATGGTATGCTTTATACCCATGTGACCTGCAAAAGGAATGTGATGGGCAATGGCTAGAGGTGCCAGATGGTAGGCTCTGGGCTCTACCAACTGCTGTATTACCTCATCCTCTAGACCTCCCTCAGGGGTCCATTCTTTGTACAGTAACCCTTTGTTATGTGCAAAAGAAATATCATAGGCTATGGTTTGAGGTGTCAGATGGTAGGCTCTGGATTCTACCAACTGCCGTATTACCTCACTTTTTAGCCCTTCCTTAGATTTCCACTCTCTGCACAGTACCCATTAGTTATTGACAAAAGGAATGTCATGGGCTATGATTAGTGGTGCCAGACAATAATCTCTTTGCACTACCTCCTGCCATATCACCTCAATCTGTAGCCCTCCCTCAGAGGTCCACTCTCCATTCCAACATACAGACTCCCCTTTTTCTTGAGCATCAGGTGTCTCCGTAGCTACCTCCTTCAAGCCTCAGCAAGTGGGGTCTGAAAGCTGTTCCTGTCTCAACTCTACTTTTGTGACCCCCCCCCAGCTTCCCATCCCCAAAAGCCCAGTATCCTATGTCAGTGGTGCCTCAATGTCAGCCTGGATACCATCACTCACCTCTGTCATTACAGTCACCATGTCCATGGGAACACCAGTACCTCAGAAAAGCTGTGGTTAACCTTCAAGCTCACTGCTACAAGGTAGCTGCCTCCCTGAAGTTACCACATCATTAGCCCCAGCTTCAGGCATAGGATCTGTCTGGGTCTCCCATAGGCTATCAGACCTATGTGCCTGTCTCCAAGCTTGACTGTGTGTCACTGCATGCACACAAGATAGTAAACTATCAAAATCATTCCCTATTAAGACATCTGCAGGGATATCCTCAAGCACACCTACCTGTGTGTTTCCTTTTCCACCCTTCCAGTCAAGATGAACCCTGACCAAAGGTATTTGGAAAGGGGTCTCACCCAAAGCTCTGACTGGTGTAGACTGCCCAAGCAAATATTTCTTGTCCTTAACCAATGTAGACCTCACAATGGTTATATCAGAATCCTGTCTCTTTTATCACTGGTCTATCTTCCATCCACAAAGATGGGATACAGATTTTGGTGATAATTTGGCACCTCTGCTGTTTTCAGACAATGTATCACTGGTATTCTGTCATTCCTACTTGCTGGCTCTTTTACATTTTGTTTCTCACCTTGCTTCAATTGACATTTGTATGCTACATGGCCCCTCTGATTACTTTTGAAAGATCTAATCCCTGGTCCTAATCATGTGCTTGAAATACTGGTTTCCCCTGTTATTGGTAAACTCTGTTGGAGTGATTTAGACTGCCCCCCATGGGTTCCTTTAGATCCATGTGCAGCACTGGGTATCCCTTTCTTATGCAGTGATGTCCTACTTGCCAAGTAGAGATCTCCTTTTCTCCCCAACATATTTTCAGAGTTACACTCTCGGTCTGCCAACCAGGTCTTCATGTCCTCAGGCAAAGTGCTGAGAGATTGTTGCCTCACCAAAAGGTCTGCCAGTCCTTCAAAAGTGGAGACCTGACACCCACTCACCCACCTGTGAAAGTAAGCACTTAAATGAGCAATGTAATCACATATACTTTCATCTGCCTTATGTCTATGTTCATGAAACATTTTTTCTATGCACTTCAGGAATTAATTTAATACAATACAGTAAACATTGTTTTACACAATCATAATTCAAACAATCAATATCAGACAGTTTACCAATTGCATTAACAGCTCTACCGTGGAGTAAGAGGGTCAGGAACCATACCCAAAGCCCTTGGTCAACATTATATTGTTTACATACCCTCTCAAATATATAAATAAAACTATCAAAGTCATTTCCCTCTCTGTATTTTGGAAAAGGTTTACTAACCTTTATGGCTTCTGGGGTTCGGGCATTCCCTTCCCAACTACCTCCATGACCATGTCAAGGGGTTAGAAGCTTCTTTTCATGCTGTCTCAGTTTCTCATTTTTTTCCACCTCCAAATGCTGTATCTCTCTGCTGATTCAATTTTCAAACATTTGGTTTCCACCTGCAGTCTTTCCTCGGTCTCCAAATGCAGCAGTTCATACTAACACTGCCTCTCCTCAGCCTCCAGTTCACTCTCTCTCTCATCAGCTTCCAGTTCATGCTGACACTGCTTCTTCCTCTCCTCAGCCTCCAAACATTTGGCTTCTAGTTCAAGTCTCCTTAACTTCAAATGAATGTTTAAGTCCTCTGAAGAAAAGGTACACTGTCTTCTCTCAGAAAGCTGCTTATCTCCAACGCCAAACTGGAAATAGTCCGAGCTGCTGGTCTGCTCTACGGCTGCAACTAAGGCTGAGATCATTGCTTCCTTAGTCAGGTTGGCATGGACCAGTCCTTTGGTTTCACACACCTTGGGCAACTGGTTCCTGGTCAGCTTGCTATAATCCTCTGCTGCTAACTTTGCCTGCTGTCCCTGACTAAAAAATAATTGGAACTGTTGTGAAATGAAACTCTGTATGTTTATCTTGTGGTTGTTGAGAGTGTACACCTCAGTGACAATAACCCACAGGCTACTAAAGCTCAATTAAAATCCCACACCACTGGCACCAAATAATGTGATGACCCCACTTAGTTCGGGACAGTAACTAAGAAGACTCAATCCTCACTACTGTCTCCTGTAAGAGATCGTCACTGAAACCAGGGATGGAAATAAACAATTTCCCATAAGAGTATACCACGAATAGGCTCCAAACCTGGGACTGGACTATATGCTTCACTCCAGGTACCCAAACAAGTCTTCACACTAACCACTGCAGAACACTGTATCCCAGTTCTAGGTATCTGACACACTCACTCTTAAATATTTGATACTGACACAGACAAACACTCTTGGGAAAGACTGGCACAAATTTACCTGCTTTGTTCTCTTTCCCATAATACAAGGTAATGGCTGCCACCAGTCAAATACCACAATACTCTTCAAAAGGAGGGTTCAATTATATTGAATAAAATCAATATTGATTTAAGTGGTAGCATGTAATCCAAACAGTAAGGCTTTTCGGATTGGCCCTGTTGTTATCACAATAAACATCAACACTCTCAGGTTACTAAAAGTACTTCTAAATAACTAGCCACAACAAAAGGTAGCAAAATATTTAACAAACAAAATGTTTTAGAACATATATACACTGAATAACTGATTCCAATAAACAACAGATTTTCACAAATAGTAATTATGAAAATAACACTGTAGGATAGGTTTCATACTGACTGCATAGAAACTATATCTAACTGTAGCTCCATAACTGTCTAAAGATTAACTGTCCCTGCCTAATCTAATTACCTCAGCAAGGCAAGATGATACTCTTACTTCTGCCAGGGAAGATAAGAATTTATGCCCACTCTTCATGCTGTTGTCTGGTCCTCAGAAAATGGAATAATAACTCCTGCTATTATTACTAAACAGCTCTGGAAAACTCTGAGTGATAACTACTTATCTGGAAAATAAAAACAACTACTCCTACTACTACTACAACTGTTACAAACTCTTATAAACTGAAACTTTAACTGCACTTACTTTTATAGCAGAATTTTTTTAAAGTTTCAGAAAGCTGTTGTGAGAATTCTACTCTCTCACATCAGACTTTAGAAAGTAAACAAAACAACTGCTGTGGAGATTCTTTTCCTTTCTGCTCTGGCACACAATGACATCACATCTAGGTCAGCTGACTGGCATAACCTACATTCATAATTCTTTTTAAAAAACATGTACATTTGGTCAGCCAGAAGCAGTGGCGGATCTAGGAATATGGGAAAGGGGGGGCGCAGTCTAGTAAGTCAACTACAGGGGTTGGTGAGAGAAAGCGGAACACTGGTTACTGGAGGTGTGTAAACATCACCTTAAGATGCTCTGAATTATGTGTGAAAAGACAGCAATATACATTCAGCTGATAAATAGATACTGTAAATGTGTATGCATGACCTCTAATGTAATGTTCATACTGATAGTTAACACTAAACGGTATCTTCTGATATCTAATATATTGTGGTACAGTAAACAAATATAGTAAACAGCTGGGGTAATTCTGGATAGAATGTGTTTCAGTTGTTCTACACTTAAGAGTCAGCCACTCTGAAGTAACTGCAGGTGTTCACAGAGCTGAGGAATTTACTCATAAGTAAGCCACTATAGGCAGGATCCCTAATGCAGAGTAGGTGGAATTGCTGTGTAGCCGGGAAGTGGGCCTGTTGTGGATTATTCTTGCTTGCTTAGTGGCTATTAAAACATTGCGTGCCAGTATCAATATCACTTGTTTTCACATTCAGACTTTTCACACCATCTGACAGGGAATAAAAGTGATTTAAAGTGAGTGTGTCACATTTACATATTAGCTAGGAGTCATATGATGATATCCTATGTGCTGAGAAGGCACCCTTCCTGCATCATCTCAATGCCTACTACTCATTCTAATCCTCTACTTTGAAACTCCCCCATGGCTGGTGGAAAGTTATCTATATTCCTCCAGAACTTCATTATATCTAGTCTTATACTGCGGAAATAACCTACAGATACTCCATGTATTGTTAATGTAAATAAGGTCATCATACCTCTCAACCTGCAGACATCAAAAATATAGACAAAGGTTCTTGGAAAGCAGATACATACAACCAAAAATCTGGACAGCAAAATTCGTACACCTAACATCATAACTCCTCCTACTTCACTATAACTATCGGAAACAAAGTGCACAAAGGTATCAAAAATGAATCATATAGGCATAGTAATTCCAAGGTAGAGGGCTTTCTCTTTTCATAAAGAAAGCTGGTGGTGGAATGCAGAAGTCCAAAAAGTCATCAAAAGAAAGGAGTTCAGGAAAAAGTGGAAGACAGAAAAGATGGACCAGGCTAGGAAGGACTACTGTTGGCTAGCATTGAAGCTAAGAAAAGAGTTGCAGTAGCAAAGAACAGGGCATCGGAAGCACTCTACCAGCTTCTGGAAAGTGACTCAGTAAAGGGCACAAAGAAACTATATCAGGTTGCAAGACAAAGTCAGAAAGATAAAGAAGGTGGTCAGACCTGAGCAGCCAAGTGCTAAGGATTGTGTGGAATGCTCAGCATTTGCAATCAATTAAGCCAAATATTCCGCTGTTCCGTAATGAGCAGCCATTGCTCCGCTTTGTGTTTTGACATCCACATCCAAATGAGGAAGGAGTCAAGTCACCAGCAATAGGTCTGTATGGACGTTAATTAAAAAAAAAATGCTACCTATTGGATGATTGCTTTTCTGTACTTGCCTACAGCCAACTGCATTCCAGTTCTGCATTCTTGGTAGAAATAACAGTATCAGTCATACGTGCAGCCTCTCCACAAATTATGTAATGAAAACTAGAATGTGGAAATCGCTGCACCGCAGGTGTTGGCAGCCAGCGGTATTTTCTTAAAAGTGTAGGTTTTCTGGTGGAAGTCTCATACATTTTGTGGACATCTACATGAGTTTTTGCTAGATTTTCTGATTTCCTTCCTAATGTCAAATATATGTTGAAGAGGAATCGTCATTCCTCTTGATTGTTTTTGATTAACGTGAGACACCTTGGTAAAATATATACCACTTAGCGACAATAATCAGCTTCAAATAGGAAGCTCACAACATAGTATGTTACTCATGCTTCTCAGCTGTCCGTGATTTTAGATCAGAATGTTGTTCTGTCCTTCCTAAAACTTGCCAACTTGCCATTTGGGGAGACAAAATGGTTGGTTACATTGAGGAAATAATGACTAAGTGTAAATATATTGACTTAGTTTACTTGAAAATGCATGCGACTTTACATTATCTTATTCTGTCACTATTTCAAGTTAATGGTACAAATACCACAACGGGGAGACAAAGGCCAAAAATAGGGACAGATTTTAAATATTGCTCCTATAAACTTAGAAAGTTGTTAGAATAACAGGTTTTGCATTATTGCGTATTTTTCTGAAGGATATGAAGTCTGAAACTGAAATGTCTGTCATTATTTAATATTATTTACTGACTTCAATCCTCAATGATTAGCCAGAAAACCACAAATTTTATAAGGAGCAGACGAAAATATGAGGTAAAAATCTGGACAGATGAGTGGTATGAGAGGCAGCAGTATAAGAAACACTAGGCAATCATTGTCCAAATGGAATCGATGCTCTGTTAATATAATTGGGGAATTTCCTGCCATTGGATCTCAACAAGATATTCACTGGCAGATTTAACATTATTGTTTTCTGCAGAGTGTGACCCTTGTCTAATACTATTCATAGTGAATTGGTACAGCAGACCTGGCACCAGCCACTGAGTATGTTGTATTTTATCAATGGTTTCTGCTGACTTTGTTTTATTTGACATGTGTCCTATTGAATTTTAAAAATGTACGGTATTCACTAACTTAGTACTTCTGGCAGAAAGCACACTTCAACCAGGTCCCATGGAAATGGTGGGTTTTCGCGTAGTGCAAAAATGCGTGTTCCACATTTTGACTGCTTGTCACACATTGCTAAGGTCTGTGTTCCACACTGGCCCCTTAAGAGGTTGAGACCTATGAGTCAGACACCTTTCATAAGGGATGCCAGTAACAACCTTCTCACCAGTCAACAGGCCATCAAAGGAAGATGGAAGGAGTACTTTCAACACCTTCTGAATGAAGAAAAACCCACAGAAGTTGTACTGCCCTAGACACAGTTTGCAATGAGAGAAGAGGAGCCCACCCTAGAAGAAGTAAGAACAGCACTAAGAAAAATGAAGTCAGGGAAAGCAGCAGCCTCACATGAGGTCACAGCAGATATGATAAAGACGAAGAAATGAAGACATAAGAGCAGAAGCCAAAGTAGCTCCAATTGCAGGAAAGATCAAAGAGAACAGATTACAGTGGTTCAGACACATGTGCAGAAAAGCAGAATACAATCTGGTGAAGAAGATTTGGGGCAGACAGAAAGAAGGTAACAGGGAATGAGGGCATCCAGCAAAGAGATGCTTGGATTGTGTCAGAGAAAATCTGTGACAGTCAGGCATGAGTATTGAAGAAGGCAAGAGTGTGGCAATGAATGGAGAGAGATGGTGATGGTTAACAAAATACCCTGAGCCCATGTAGAAACTGGGGAAAAAGGGGGTTGAGGATGATCATGGCAATTATGGTACGATGGATAGCAGACTGGCTAAAACACAGAATCCTCAAAGTGCCAGTGACAATTGTCTTATAGGAAGCATGAAGGCAATAAGTCCTAACCTGAGAGCTCAGTTTTTGAGCACCTTTTTTGGGACTTACTTTTTTTCATCTGCAGGCTGTAAACAAGGATCTCTGGCTAACTAAGTTTGCAGATGACTGCAACCGGTGAGTTACTGTAATTTCCACCCCCACCCCCGATTCCCCTACCTTTTATTAATAACTAGTGTGCTGAAAACAGGCTCAGATTAAATGCAGAAAAGTGTACTATTATCTGATTTAGTAGACAACCCTTTTTATCAGCCTACAGCACAGACAATACCCTACTTCAAAATGAAAATGTTAGGGGCCTTGAATCTTGGATTGAAAATTCCTTTTCATTCAATCATCAGGTAAAATACAGTTGTCGCAAAATCCTTCTAATTAGTGCAGCTAATGGCCAGGAGAATATCATTCAGATCTAAAGAGGGCAGTGTCACTTTACATTCAGCCTTTATTAGGCCAATTAAGTACAATGCCCTTTTCAGGATGTGCCTCACCAGACATATCAAACAACTATAGAGAAACCCATAAGTTCCTAAGATCACTGCCATAATGAACCCGAGTTCCTGAGACAGACTGGAAGCACTGCCTCTTTATTAGAGTCTTGAGGGAAGATGAATGCCTTCTCTCTGTGGCATGAGAGATACAGTTGTCCTAGATCTTTTGTATCTCCACAAGCTTACTAGTTCCACAAATGCCAGAAGAAGGTACCTAAATCTTCACCAACAGTTAAATAAAACGTGATGGAGAGACAGACATCACACATCACTTCCTCCACCTCTGAGACAGACTGCCTCCTGCCAGTTAAACAGTGTGACATATATCATTTTTGAAATAAGTCCTAGGTGATTGAATGGGCACCCATAAATTCACCCTGGGCTAGTGTAATCTTCTTAGAAAAAGGGGTGCAGCAAAAGGGTGGGTACTGGCAAGGCATAAATCATCACAGGACTCCACTGCCTTGAAATTAAAGAAGAAATGTAAAACATATGCATTTTTAGTAAAAGGACTATGCACTGTTACAAAAAAGCAGTATTTTCTAAACTTTGGATCTTTGACACTTTCCCTTTAAAATTTGATAATATACATTAAACGGTTTAATATGATAAACATCACCACAATAAACTACAATTCAACAAAAGGCATTCTGGTGGCAACATTAACACACACAAATACACACTTATTTATACATACACAGACATACATATAACACAGGACAAACACAAATGTAAAATCTTATATAACTGCTGAAATGAGCAAATGCTTGTCCAAGCTTCATGAAAAGTAAAACAGAATGACTGGCTATCAAATAAGCACAAAGTTTAAGACAAATCCAACTTATTAGAAAGAAACTACCCTCCCTAACATAGCCAAAATATACACCTGAAATAAAAACTGCCCACACTAAGTGCAGTAAAAACTGGCAAACTGTAAAAATAAAACTCAGAGTCAAAGCATAACCTCACAAATATAACATATGTTAACAAAAAGTGCAATAAATACATCATTCCTGCTTACTTATTATGTCAATTACATCCACCATTATTAATTCAAAGCTTGAATAAGAATCTCTGGAACATAAAAATATACACTTACCTGTAATGTCCAGCAGCTGTTTAATAAGCATGCCTAGCAGCTGCCTTCCTCAACTAAGCTGATTAGATACCCTCTACAAAAAAATGTGTCCACTGCCCAAGCAAACATAGACAGTATCTTATAACACTTGCCTCGACTGGAATAAAGGTCAGAAGTTTTAAAATTCTCCTTTTATGAAACCTACTAAACCTAAATGATAAATAAACTATCATTTGTCAGTTGCCAGCAAAACTAAGCATTCTTAAAAAAAAACTATAAAGATTTTGATAAATTGTCCTTTCCACTATGTCAGAATTGTCAACTAAGCTAAAGTCCATAGACGTTAAGAAACATACCTCACCTCATACAAGAACATACCTAACCACTCCCTAACCAGTCAAAAAAAAACATCAAAGTATTTTTTTTCACAAGAGACTGCACCCTGCTAAGGCCTAAAAATCACTACTTTGTGATTAGTACATTACATTTTGGTTAACAAATTCAAATCCACAAATACACTGATGAATAAATAATTTTAAACTTCAGATTAAAATCTTAAACTTTAAAAATTAAGTCAGTCAACAGTATATTTAGCTTCTCAAATTGAATATGGCCATTTCACCTCAGATAGCACTATTCATTATTCACTTCCCTTGTCCAAGACCAAGAACTGTTAACTCAGAGTGATTAAAGCAAGCTTAGAATAATTCACATGCAAACTAATTTAATCAAACACCCCTTACCATATGCTATGCCAAGGGTATGACTAGAATATGTAGCTATTTTTTCATTATTATTTGAGTTAATGTTTTAGTTAACGTGATACAATTTGACAAGTGTGTGTGTGTGTGTGTGTGTGTGTGTGTGTGTGTGTGTGTGCGTGTGTTATGTATATATATATGTGTGTGTGTGTGTGTGTGTGTGTGTGTGTGTGTGTGTGTGTAGATTGTAATCTGCAGAAAATGATAAAAAGCACCTCATACTCAGCTAGGCTTTGCTTCATTTCAGCCTCTGATTTTTGTAGTTTCATTAGTTCAGCTGAATAGCTAGTTAAAACAACTTCTACTTTTCCAATCTTTTATTATTTCAGTTCAGCTATTTCTTCAGTGTTTCACTTATTCTAACACATTTCAGTACACTTGATTTATTTTTTCCTCTAAATTTCTTGAAGTCATTTCCTGTCGAAGCTGAATTTCACTGCTTTTTGCTGAATGTCTGCGCGATTCTTCCCAGCCAGAGTTTTCTTCTCTTTCTTCTCTTTCTTTGCAGTTGATTTTCTTACAGGTTCTTCCAAAATTCTCTTTGCTAGCCTCCAAGAAGTGTAATTACTAACAAGGGACTGATGTTTTCTCATACTGACAGTTTTGGGGTCCCTTTTTTCACAGTTTCTGTTTTTACGCAGGGAGAAATGAACTCAGTCTGTTGATCGGTGTGCAGCCATCTTGGATGTCTGTCCTTTTCATCGTTATTTTATCCGCTTCTTCTTCTTTCAGCTTTTTCCCGGTTAGGGGTCGCCACAGCGGATCACCTGTCTGCTCATGATTGGCAGTGGAGTTTTACAGTGTCCAGTTGCCAGCCCAGTGCCCAACCTTCCACAGAAGGCACACACATGCACACACTCACACCTAGGACCAATTTAGAGTGTCCAATCCACGTACAGCATGTCTTTGGGATGTGGGAGGAAACCAGGGCACCCGGAGGAAACCCACACGACCACAGGGAGGACATGCAGACTCTGCATAGAAGGCACCCCAGCCGAGAATTGAACCGAAGAACCTCTTACTGTGAGATGGCAACACTAACTGCTTCACCACCGTGGCCGCCCATTCATCGTTATTTTATCCATTAGCCCCATATCACTCAGATTTACCCATCCTTTTCCTCAGTGACACCTACTTACACAACTCATGCTTCACCTGCTCTACATTCTGTCTCCATCTCTTACAAGACAAGACCCATAGCTGGCCTTAGGCATAGGCCAACTAGGCAGCTGCCTAGGGCACTGCTCTATCAGGGGAGCTTTTCCAGTAATTTGGATGGTGTAGGTAGACCAGGATGGGGGCACAGGGTGGTGTTGGCGGGAGCACTGTGGAGACCTTTTTCCTAGGGCGTCAGTTGACCAAAAACCTGTCCTGACAACACCGCTAGCTTATTATCCCCCCCCCCCTACACTATCTCAGTACTATATTAGGGCCATGATTCCAAAGGTTCTCTGCTTCCCACACCTTTAATTTCATATGTTACAACAGTACAATTATCTGCATCCGTCCTTCATAACCTTCCTGTTATCCTTTATCTCTGAAATGTATTTAACCCATCTACAACAAAAACACTGGCCCAAAAGGTCATCACTACTCTTTCTGCCTGCATTGCCCCTTTCTACCCTATATCAACAACCCTATCCCCAACTTTCTACTTTCCATCCTGCTGGCTGTTACATCCTATGCAGGATATAACCCATATAGCTTAGGCTACTGCAGCAGTGATCTATTCAAACATCTACTGCTAAGGTAAGTTTACTTACACAGCACTTTCAGATGCTACTTGTTTTGCAGATGTGCAACAAATCCATCAGTAAAATATCATAGGATCATAGGAGATTACTAGGCTAATGGCTCTGGGACCCTTACAAGCCTAGCCAAGAGTTTATCCCCAGAAAAGAAACCACCCTGCCAGTGAGGGACACAGGTGGAACCCCTGGGACATATTTGTGATTGCCCATCCACTAATCAAGGTTGCATTGAAGAGGGTTAGCAGCGTATTTTGTTTGATGTGTATAGGGAGTCTATTCCAGAGATGGGGCAGTCTCTGGGAGACAAATCCGTCTCTCCAGCAGGTTTTGTAAATGTCACATATTAAATTTAAGCCTTTCAATCAGGTACTAAGAGAGGAGCTAGACTTACAGATATGGAACATCTCTAGTAGATCAGGGTCCAAGATTGCCTTGTAGATGAGACCAGGTCACCTCTGAGCAATCTGTACGATACCAAGTAGAGTGATAGTGATTTGAGCCTGTCCCCATAAGACAGGTGTTGCAGGCCATGGATTCTCTTTGTGAGGTATTTCTGTGGCCTTTCCAGTTGCTGCAGGTGTTTTGAGAGGTACATAGAAAACAGGGTGTTGTACTCAATTATTGGCCTAATGAGGGAGGAGTACAGAGAGGTAATGACCTCCTTTCTTCTGGATGCAATCCCTTTACTTATGAGATGAACCAAGTAAAACACATTTCTGACCACTGCTGCTACATGATGGCCAAATGTAAGATTGTTGTTAACTTGTGTACTCAGGTCTCTCACCACAGGTTGTGTGTTTAGGGGGCTGCCACTAATGTGGTAATCAGTAAGGGCCATGTTTTTGCTGAATGGTATAATACATTTTTATACATTTAATTTAAAGTCATGACTTTGGCACCAGTCATTTGTTGCTGTGAGACCCTCTTGAAGTATGTTAACATCATTTGGGGAGTCAATGACAGCACCCATCTTACAGTTGTCTGTAAACTTGGTCAGTCACAGACCTTTTGCCTTTGCATGGACCTTTGAGAAGTAGATGCCAAACATGCCTTGTTGGCTAGGTACAGACTGCCATTCAGCAGTCTGTAGAAGTCTGAGTAAATGGATAGGGCTTTGAGATAGTCTGCATAGGACTTGTTTACTCTCTGTCGTTTCTCAGGCTGTTGTAAGTAACAGGTTGGGTACATGCTGAAGGATGCATTTTACTCAGTGATGGGTTTGATGACAGCACAGTACAGGATGTCATGCCCTTACTTAAAAGTTGTACAACACAGAGTGATTTTCTCACCACAGAAGACACGTGGTGGTCAGAGGTCAGGTTACTGTCAGCATGCGTTCCCAGATTCCTGACCACTAGTCTACTTTTAGGGGTGTATTATCAACGTGGTAATTTCCAGAGGTGGCTGTCTTTCCAAACGGTACTATTATGCACTTTGTCATACAGGACTTTGAGACTGTCTGCATAGCAGTTGTTTACTGTCTGTGGTCTCTCAGGCTGTTGCAAGTGCCTGGTCACATACATGCTGAAGGGTGCATTGTACTTAATGACTGGTATAATGAGAGTAGAGTACAGTGGAAAAATTACTTCCTTGGACCTGGATGCAATGCCATTACAAGTTGCGCAACATAGGGTAATTTTCCCACCACAGTAGACATGTGTTGGTCAAAGGTCAGGTTACTGGCAATTGCCAATTGGATGTGACTGCAAAGCCAGGTGATACTGGGGCTTTTTAAATTAATTCTGATGCTGCATTAACTTTAGCAATGCACTTTGTATGATTCTAGCAAGAGACCTGCTACAGTTATAATGACAATGAAGTTTAATTTTACTTTTTTTAGTCTGTCAACTTTAGGTTGAGGCAGGCACCAGTGTGGGGAACTATCCAAGGTGTCAGATAACCTAGACGAAGCTCACACACATTTATTTACTTGGCAGTATCTCTGGACCATGCTGTGTGTTACACAAGCTAATAGTGATATAGTTACCATAACTACACCTCTCAAGCAAAGGTTCCAATAGAAGTAATAACTGTTATTACTTCTAAGCAATGCACCAAAAGCAAACATGAAATAAAATAAAATTAAATAGAACTGGTCACTATCACATACCACAGGATAGCATTTATTAAAGAATAAAGTCCATGTTGAGAAAAAGAAAACTAAATGATTAATGCAGGCATGTAAAATAAATTATATTATACCATGACCCCCCCAAAATGTGCACGCTGATTGGCCAGCGTGCACATTGTAAATCGAGTTATACTAATGGAAAAAGGTCCGGTCGCCCGGACTTTTTCCATTAGTATAACTCTACTTTTAAAACACTGTCTCGCTATGTTAAATGGGTTTAACATAGCGAGACAGCTTTAAAATAAGCAACGGAGATCTCCGTTGCTTATTTTAGCTGTCTCGCTATGCTAAACCCATTTAACATAGCGAGACAGTTTTTAAAAGCAACGGAAAGCAAGATCTCCGTTGCTTTTTATTCGCTATGTTAAATGGGTTTAACATGGCGAGACAGTTTTAAAATAAGCAACGGACATCTCTGTTGCTTATTTTAAAGCTGTCTCGCCATGTTAAACCCATTTAACATAGCTTAAACAGTAAAAAGCAACGGAGATCTTGCTTTCTCCATTGCTTGCCACAGCTCTGATGTACTGTGCAGGCGCAGTACATCAGAACTGCCGCGGATGCCAGACATCTGCGGAAGGGCAGTAAACAGGCATTATACTATACCATTATTTAAGAAAAGTAATAGTTTCTATTCTTAAATAATGTCATGATAATAGCAATACCCACTTCTGGGTGTGGGTAATGCTGTATTTACCCACGGTTGGCTGTTTGGTCCCTCGGCTACCTCGGGACCAAACCACGCCAACCGTGGGTAAATCCAGCATTACCCACACCCAGGTGTGGGTTATTGCTATAACATTCCACTGGTTGAAGTTTGATCATAGGATTTCATTATTAGGTATTATACCATGACCCCCCCAAAACGTGCACGCTGATTGGCCAGCGTGCACATTGTAAATCGAGTTATACTAATGGAAAAAGGTCTGGTCGCCCAGACTTTTTTCCATTAGTATAACCCTACTGTCTCGCTATGTTAAATGGGTTTAACATAGTGAGACAGCTTTAAAATAAGCAACGGAGATCTCCGTTGCTTATTTTAAAGCTGTCTCTCTATACTAAACCCATTTAACATAGCGAGACAGGTTTTTAAAAAAAAGGCAATGGCGAAAGCAAGATCCCCGTTGCTTTTTTTACTGTTTCGCTATGTTAAATGGGTTTAACATAGCGAGACAGTTTTAAAATAAGCAACGGACATCTCCGTTGCTTATTTTAAAACTGTCTCGCTATGTTAAACCCATTTAACATAGCGAAAACCGTAAAAAAAAGCAATGGAGATCTTGCTTTCTCCATTGCTTTATACAACTCTGATGTACCGCGCAGGCACGCAGTACATCAGAACTGCCGCGGATGCCAGACATCTGCGGAAGGGCAGTAAACAGGCATTATACTATGCCATTATTTAAGAAAAGTAATAGTTTCTTTTCTTAAATAATATCATGGTATAATAGCAATAACCCACTTCTGGGTGTGGGTAATGCTGTATTCACCCACGGTTGGCTTTTTTTGGTCCCTCGGGCTTCACCCTCGGGACCAAACCATGCCAACCATGGGTAAATCCAGCATTATCCACACCCAGGCGTGGGTTATTGCTATATTACATAACTCAGATAACAGTACTAATGTAACATTCAAGGCTGCGGTTGAATGTGCTTTGCAATGATTTTTTTTAATTGTTTACTAGTATATTAGTGTGAAGCAATTAATTTGTCACCTGCAAGTTGTTTTACTGTCCATAACTGGCAAACTTTCAACACTATTTTGCTGCATGGTACTTTCTCAGGCCATCACCTACTCTCACCTCTGCCACCGCATACACAGACATATGTATGTTTATATAGATACACACACACACACACACACACATATATATATATATATATATATATATATATATATATATATATATATGTAAAATATCTTCATCCAGAGGCAGACACACAGTACTCAACCCCCTAGATTAGGCTTCATTGGAAAAAGAGAATGATAAGGTGGTTATCAGTGGCAATTCCTAAGAAACAACATGGGTTCCTTTATCACTTCTCTAATGACATCAGCCTTATACCTAAAAAAGGGACATTCATTACCTAAAGATGTAGTTAATATCGGGAGAATGAATACAATGGTTTAACTGTGAGAGGTGGCAACCCATGCAATTCAGCACCCTGAAAAAAGCATTTGGTTTGCATTTTCTTGAAATGACAGCACGACAGCTTAAAGTCAGGGATGCAGGAGAGCCAGATGCCATCCTTCCCATTTAAGTTTGTTACAAAATAGATATCACCAGTAAGGTCCAATAAACCAACAAATATGGCCATAGACCTGCTTAGAAATGTTCCACTGCATCTGAATGCATAGGCAATAATGTTTTAGCTGATTATAATAACAGCGAGAGATGTTCGATAACACAAGAAACAACCACTGATTTTTAATGATAAAAAAGTCAGCAGCACTTTGCTTTGAACTATAAGTATGCATTTTTACTTAATATGTATTTATTTGAGAGGTTGTTGAGTAAGATTTGGTGCATACAGTCTACAAAAAAGGCAAATTACATATAATACTTTTCTAACAAAGGTCATTCCCTGTAAGATTAAAAAACATTGCACAGTTCAGGATGCTCAGCTTTATTAAATATCTGTACTAACAAGGCACAACTGAACAAACATCAACCTAGTGTTTGTTTTCCCAGGTGAATAAAAACAATTCTGGGACTGTCACTAAAGGGCATAAATAATTAGAAGATAAGGAGGCAGGATGAGAAAATGGTGACATCACAGTGTGGGAGGGGTTATTGAAGTACAGTAAGCACAGGACGCTCTGAAGAAAAAACTACTAAAATACAGCTAAAAGAAGGAAAAAAGTCAGGAAGTAAAAACTAGGTGTCATGCTTATGAAGCATGCTATCTATTGGGATTTAAAAAATTGTTTTTCAGAGACACCCAACTTTGACACGCTCTCTGTAAGGAAAAAAAATTTACCTCAGAGTTTCTGAACACTAGTCTGCACTCACTGCAGCAGTTCTCCTTGAATACGTGAAATGTTGATCAACTCTGCAGTTTGGCGCTAGTCTGAAAACATCTGTTTCACCATCTACTAAATCCTCGCTGTGACCAGACGCACTTTCACTCAACTATAGCGGAGAAGCAATTGGAGGAGCAATTAAGGATCATCCTATAGATCACCTGAATGCAACCTCCAATTGCATCTCCGATGCATCTTTCACATAAAAAAAAAAAAAAAAAAGTTGAAACAGCAATGTACGATTTTGGTAGTAGATTTTCCAATTTTAACAAAAGCACAGCGCAGTGCATTTCTTTTTTTTTTTAACTCGCACAACAGCTTTAAAAAGGGGGTGGCGCGTGCCCCTACGCCCATGCCTAAATCCGCCACTGAGAAGAACACTGTTTGATTCAACATCGTACATAAATCACAGAAACATCAAAAAACATAACCTATTTACAAAAGTATAGCTAGTTATGCTGGCATATATAACACAAGGTAATTTACAATTATTTACAAGTATTTAGAAAACTTCAGCCAGTTATGTTAGCACAGATAACAATATCTGATATCTTCACAGTTGCTATTAAGAAAAAAATGTCTACATCACATCTAATGAGTATGCTAATCATGCCTGTCACAAAAAATGAAATAAAATCATGCTTTATTACACACACACAATAAGTGCACACTGCTGAATTTGAACATTTGCCTACCTCACTTTACAGTCTCTAATGATGTGCACTAACTGCTGACACTGTAGAAGAAGTCATATTACAGTTATTCATTAAACATACATTTGAGGGAATAACTAAGCAGGGAGTTGTAATGCATGTGGCTTCCATTAAGGATTCCAGCACTTGAGGGGATCAAAATCTTCTCCTTAAGTGCACATGTTGTGACTTAGAGTTGTCTACGTCTGACACTCAAGAGTGGATAGTTACCACATGGGTAATCAATAGTTTGTTTACTTCTGTACTAGTTGTCATACTTGTAGTAGTAACAGTATTTGTCAAAGGTAGAGTACTCATCCACTTGTGGAGATGATGTTGACAGTGCTCTGCCTACTGGAGGGTTGTCTCACTTGGGCCAATTATGTCTGATGTACATAGCAATCAGGCAGTGCATGAATAGGCATAGGCAGCACTTTTTTATAATGTATAAATGACTATTTTCATTGTGTCTTAACTTATGCTTACGCTCTGTAGTCATACTTGCATAGTATATCTTACTCATCCCCCTTTACAGATGATGCTGAGACTGCCCTGCCCTTTGGGGGGGGTTGTCTAGCATTGGCTGATATGTCTGATATACACAGTGGCCAGGCAATGCATAGGTGAGCACAGTCTGTTTTGCCTGACTATAACATTGACAGAGTTTGTGTTTTCTGCATGCAGTAGTTTCTGTTAGGGACAGAAGGGAGTACAACAAGGAAAACACTTTCATTTAAAGGCTCACTGCTGCTTTTCAAGTACAACAAGGAAAACACTTTCATTTAAAGGCTCACTGCTGCTTTTCAGCTGTGAAACATTTCTGCAGTTTGTTTCCCAGCCTCCCTTCCTGCTGGTATAGTGTTTTTATAGTTGGTGGCTTTGCAGTTGCCCGCCCCTAGTGTAAATTTGATCTGGGACCCTCCTCCCAGTCTAGTGTCATTACTTCATTCTACCCAGTACAGGGAGAACATTTGAGAAGGCCAATCAGCTTAGTTTCGGCTACTCCTTTCTCTCTATCCTTTCTCTCTTTCCACTAAAAATAAAAAAAAAAACAATTATCTGCTTTTACTGTATTTGTGTTTTTTCCTACTTTATTTTGCTTTTGCGTCATTTTAAAAGTACTCAGTTGTATTTATTACTGCTTGGTGTAACTTACTCTAAGCCTTTTAGTTTAAGCACTTGGGCTTTAGACCAGTTGTTTTACATTAGGAAGGTTTGTGGGCTGCACTGTGGTGGCAGGACAGGTAGCTTACATCCTTCTAAGTTGGGAACTACTGATTGAGGGCTCAGTGTCTTTTATTCTAAAAGTGTATTAGTTCTGGTTTAAGCACCTGGGCTTCAGGCCAGTTATTTTACATTAAGAAGGTTCATGGTCTGCACTCTTGTGGGAGAAGAGACTGGACTCTGCCCTTCTGAGCTGGGAATTTCTGGTTAAAGGCTTATAGTGCCTGCATATTTGAACTAGTTCTTACTGTAATTGGTACACCTTGTTTGCTGTAGCATAGACTAGATCCAGGCCTGCTGAGACTAGTTTTGTTTGTATGCTTGTTATTTCCCTGAAAAGCTAATTCCACCTAAAACGTGGCTTTTCAGCGCTTCTGTGGATCCCTAGTGATATCTGCATTGCTTACTGTACTTATTTCCTTGTTTCACTTGAAAGAAAGTTACTGTTTGTCATTTTTGCATTTAAGTTACCCGGCACTTGCTCACTAAAGCAATTATATAAGTCAGCACTAAAAAATTAAAAGCACTACACCCTCACAAACTCCCCCTGGAGTACCTTGCTCCCCATTGGCCGTTTTTTCAATTATAAAGAAATTCCCAATACTATTCTAGCATGTCCAAAGGTCAGTTGTCAATCTCCTCTCCAGTCCAGCTGGTGAATCTGGGAATCTTGAGGCAATGTTACAACTGCCTCATGTACACAGACAACCCTCTCCTCCTCCCAACAAATTCCAACACATGTGAGAGATGCAACCATATAGCCAAACTGGAGGCTAAGCACTCTCAACTCAGTACTGGCGTAACCAGTCAGGAGGAGAAGGAAACCACACTCACTAAAATTCCAGTCTCACATAGACCTACCACGACAGCAAACCAAACACATAAACACACAAAAACATACTTGGAGGCTCTAAATAAAAATCTGCCTAAGCAGCAGAGACCTCCAAAGCAGACACCCAAACAACCGCTACCCCAAAACAAAACACGTGCAACACATAGCTCACAAAGCCAGTGTGCTGAACAGTCACAGCCCTTAAGGCTAAACAACACACCTGACACACTTGTAATAGGTGACTCTATCATCAGGCACACTGACGTCCCACTCACCAGGCTGAACAAGGAGAAGGTCACGGTGAGCTGCCTGTCGGGCGCTAGGATCTGCCACATAACACAAGCACTCGGGTCACTCCAAGGCAAGTGCAAATATGACTCAGTCATTGTCCATGCTGGTGTGAATGACCTGAGACGTACCTCCCTGGACTACATGAAAAGAGACATAGAGGAGCTCTCTGAGCATGTAGCCCAAGCCGGTATGACCCTGACCTTGAGTAGCATCTTACCCTCACCAAGAATGATGCCACAGTATGAAGACAAGATTATCAATTTCAACAATTGGCTTAAGTATTGGTGTCATTCAAAGGGGATCCAATGCCTGTCAGCCTGGGATGACATGCTCGACAAGCCACGATGCTTCACTAGGGACGGCTTGCACCTGTCACCCCTGGGCTTTTGGATATTGGCAAAGGCTCTTGCAACCCCCATAGTCCCTTTTTTAGGCAAGGCTCAAAAGACAAACCCACCTCCATAGGTATCACAAGGGATAAGAAACTAAGAGTAATGCTACTCAATGCCAGAAGTCTAAACCTCAAGATGCACGCGCTCGAAACTCTCCTTAGCATGGAGAACATCGATATCTGTGCAGTAACAGAAACCTGGTTCAAGGCTCTCGAGAGCACCCCAGCACTACCAGGTTATACCTCATACCATGCTTTTCGGGCCCAAAAATTGGACCGAACCACAAAAGGAGGGGGAGTATCAATATTCGTCAAAGATACCCACACCTCCAGGTTGGTGGCACAGCACGAAGCATCAGAGACTATCCATGTGCAACTAACAGTGGGTAAAACTGCCTTCCAGTTTATAGCCTGCTACAGACCACGCTCCCAAACCCAGGAACCCCATTCGGCCTTCCTGAGAACACTGGAAAATATGAAGGTCTCTCCAAACACCATTATATTGGGTGACTTCAACTACCCAACCATAGACTGGGAGCATTACTCTAGCTCTAACACCCTAGCCCAAAGGTTCCTAGAATTTATAAACACAAATGCTATGGAACAACTTGTTACCACTCCCACAAGAGGGGAAAACATACTGGACCTGATCATCACCAACATGGGGACTCTATGCTCCAGACCAGAAGTGTATCCCTCACTGGTAAGATCAGACCATAAACTAATCTCACTGGATATTCACATCCCGACCCCATCCCATGCTCAGAAAACCACAGTGAAAAACTTCTCTAAAGCAAATTTCACACTCCTCAAAACCGAGGTGGAATCCTTCAAAGCCCCCGGGCCTGTGGATAATACAGCCCAGACTGCAAAATCCTTTATAAACGTATTCTATGAACACCTTCAGGAATGCATGGATGATGCAATCCCAAATAAAACCAAGACCCAATCCTCCAAAGGCAGACGTCCTGTCTGGTGGACCCCAGCCATAAACAAACTATACAATAGAAGGAGGAAGCTACTACATGATAGAGCAAAATCCCAAAAAGGGAAGGCATCTCTGATCAGTATTAGCAAAAAACTACGGGCACTCATAAAATCGTCTAAGGCCAGCTTCGAGAAAAATTGCACAGGACGCTAAGGATAATCACAAGGCTTTCTTTAGTTATGTTAGGAACCTGGGTGGGAATTTCCAGATATGCTCAGAATTAGTCCAAAATGACAAAAAATACACCGAACCCACAGACATTGCCAACATCCTAGCTGACAGGTTCAGCGCAAACTCCCCCCCCCACCAAAAGGGCTAATATCTATCCCAGCAGAGTGCTGCCCCCCTGACATCTCAGATGCTCAGGTAAGAGCTGCCCTCTCCCAAACAAGAAACACAGCATCAATGGGACCAGACGGTGTCCCGGGCTGCGTACCACATGAACTCCAAGAAGAGCTAAACCCAAACCTAAAACTACTGTTCAATCTCAGCCTTACTACAGGATATGTACCCAAAGAGTGGCGTACAGCAACAGTGGTCCCTCTCCACAAAGGTGGTGCCTCAACGGATCCTGGAAACTATCGCCCCATAAGTCTCACTAGCTTGGTCTGCAAAGCTATGGAAAGGATCATCATGGACCTTATAAATAAAGATATTGGGGACCTACAGACACTGGATCCTACCCAGTTCGGCTTTGTTAAGGGCAGATCCTGCCTCTTAAACCTGGTCGATTTCTTTGAAACAGTCACCAAGGCCATTGAAGGGAAGGTGGTCCACACAGCCTACCTGGACCTCGCAAAAGCCTTCGATACAATACCCCACTCGGGCATTATAGATAAGCTCACCTGCTTAAATATAAACCCCTATGTCACTAGATGGGTTGCAAACTGGCTCAAGGACAGAACCCACATGGTTAGAATAGCTGGAGCCATGTCAGACTCCAAACCAGTTACAAGTGGCGTCCCACAAGGCTCAGTCCTGGGACCTCTCTTGTTCGGTATATATTTCTCGGAGGTACAGGTCAACATGGAAGGACTGTGGCTGACCAAGTTCGCAGATGACTGCAAAATGGGCGCCATAATAGACTCTCCAGCCGACACAAGCATCCTCCAAAAGGGCCTCATAGAAACAGACAACTGGTGCCAGAGCCATGGCCTCAAGTTAAACGCCAAAAAGTGTATAGTCATCCCCTTTGGCAAAAACAAAGTGCCCACAAATTACCACATAGGTGGTAATCCATTAAGTACAGAAGAAGTAATTAGGGACCTGGGGACCCAAGTTGATAGCAATCTCTCATTTGACAACCACGTGGCCAAAGTGGTTAGAAAAACATTTTATATAGCCCACCTAATCATGAAGGGATTCACATCTAGATCAGGGGAGGTCATCGTGCCGCTTTACTCATCCCTCATCAGGCCCATAATTGAGTACAATGCCCCTTTTGGGATGTACCTTACCGGACACCTGCAGCAACTGGAAAGACCCCAAAAGTACCTCACCAAGAGGATCAAGGGGCTCAAACAGATGCCGTATGCTGCCCAGTTAAAGAAACTACATCTCTACTCAGTGGCATACCGCCTGCTCAGAGTCGATCTGTGCCTGATGTATAAAGCCATGTCCAACCTGGAATTAATGGACATGCTGCATCTCAGAAAATCCAAATCCCATCGAGCTACGCGCTCGAGGGACTTGAACCTCAGCACTGAAATAAATAGGACATGCTGGAGGGACAGATTCATAACCCAGAGGGTCCCTTCACTCTGGAATAAAATCCCAGTACAGGTTAGGCAGAGTCCTTCATTGACTCTCTTCAAGAGGAATCTTGATGAGTGGATGGGAGATCGTAGGTTTACCGCGGGTATCACTTCTGTGTCACTGTTAGACAGAGGCACAGTATACTAACCTCGAAAAAGGGCATAGCAAAATTAATTTAAAATGGGTGGCAAAAGCCATACACACTCTGGCTAGGCTTATAAATGCCCTAGGGCAAATAGCCTAGTATGAACCTATGAACCTATGAATACTCCTGTGCAGGCATCACCATTTTACTGTCTGCTTACTCTGTTTATATATTGTAGTATTTGTTCAAGACAGGTTGATCACACATCTTTGTTACTGCAAATGAGAGCATCCTAGCATAGTGTTCCCTATGTCTAATGCTTATAGTAGCCAACCAGTGCATATGTAAACACAACCTGTTTAATTGCATGCATCAGTGTTACTGTTTGCATATGCTGAGCTCTTGTGTTAATTAAGTGGTGACTGCATGTGTACCTTACTGCCTCTTTGCCAATACCAAGGCATATTGGGCCCATCTCCATATACCATGGTCATTCCCTGCTGCTGGCTCCTCATCTGACCCCTCATCTGTTTCATCTAACACTGTCTGTGGTGCTGGAACTGTAGTCCCTGCACTGGGCTACTCTGCTGCAGACAATTTTCTAAGTATAATGTTATGTAAGATGGCACATACAGTCAGTATTTTACACAGGTGGCACAATCATATTGCAGAGCACTTCCACATGCATTCAGACAGTGCAACCATGACCTGAGCAACCCAAACACACTCTCTGTGGTGTTTTGAGTCTAGGCATGTGCAGTGTTGCAACCTTGCTTAGTGGGGTTGTGTGTGTTTCTCACTGGAGTTGTAAGCCAAGTGTAAGGGCATATCCATCATCTCCCACTAGATATCCTTGTAGCAAGTCACCCCTTGCAAATCATTTAAGAGGTCACAAGTGTGCTATATGTAGGTGTTGAGGAAACTGCATGTGTGGCCTGCACACACATAATAGATGATACCTTGTGCATTATAGACTACTTAGCAGTTGATGGATGATCTTTTCAGTTCATGTACCTTCTTCTCACTTCACCAGGTGGGGCCCTAATTCCAGTATGTGTGCAGTCTATGGCCCCCAGTACCCAAGGGGGAATGGGCTATGGCACACAAATTTTGCATGGTGCTGGCTGTCTTCTCTGGGGTATGTGGAAACCACATGTGAGCTCCTCCACCTAATGAAGCATTGCACTGAGGAACTAGTAGAGCATGTTTGAGGTAGAAGCCTGGGAAACCCCCATTCTGTCCCCTATAGATCATTGAAACATCCCTGTAGCTAAAATATGTAAAACTACACATACCTTGCTATCCACTGGGATAGGTTCTCTGTGATTCCCATGGGACCTCAGATGGGGCTGACATATGTCTAGTATTTCCTGTATGGTGAACCTGTCCACCCTGTAGTGGTCCACTGTTTCAATTTCATGGAGCCTGTGGTAACTCAAACATGGCCTGCAAACACTAAATCTTTGAAGATGAGATTTGGCAACATCAGTAGCAGTACTTTCTAACAGACCATCTTGCAGATAAGCTTTACAATGACTGACAAACAAAAATGACTGGAAAGTCCTGAGATAGTATTTAAAAAATATATATAACAAATCAAAAATAATCACCAAAAGACAGGGAATGCATCAAAATAATTTAATGAATAAAGTTAAGTGCTTTCGACAACGTGGGCCTTCATCAGAACATAAACTTACACAGATCTCTCAAATATCACTGAATACAAAACATCCCTATCACATGATCCAATTAAAATAAATGATCTTCCAAAATTTAGAAACATATTTACATACAATCTCACAAAAAGTTTGTAATAAAACATACACACATCAAAAAAGATCTACTTACACTTTTTCCTGGGATGATTTATAATCTAAACTGCCTCATAATTCACAGAACTATTAAATCCCAGTACGCTGTAGGCATAAAACAGGATTTGCCATTTCAGCTCAACATATTCCAATTTATTTTCTTTGTATCCATTAAAATGTCGTGGGACATGATCAATGACACTAAAAACATGTTTTTTTTTAAAAACAACACTCTGTTGAGTCTTTTGCCAAAGTGTTTTCCTTGCTGTAATCCCTTCTGTCCCTGTCAATCTCTCTCTTTTTTTTTTTTTTAGTTCAACATCAAGTTCCCAGTGTAGATACATCATGCAATGTCCACACTTCATTGACACAAGAACAGAAAATACATATTAAGTACCAGGTGTTTTACATGTAATGCAAAATATTTGGTCTATATGGCTAAGTGCTACACCTGTAAGGCATTTTATATACAAGAACTTAGAAAAAGAATTTATGAGCATCAATATGGTATAAAAATATTGCGATGATTTGAGAGATATGGGCGAAGGCTGCCAGCCTAGTCAAGTAGAATTTGATATATAATTCTGGCATTTGTAAATAAATGTAAAATACAGGCATGTTTCTTGAGTGTAAAAGAATACAGTGAAATGTGGAACTGCAAAATATGTGACAACATTGCACTCTACTGGCCCATTGAAGCATGTTGTGATCCTTTCATATTAGAATTCGGCTCCAGTGTGGCTGGATGAAGGTTTCATGCCCATTGTTTTAAGGCTAAAGTTTATGACCAGAATTTAGATGTGGAAAGTGCTTTATTGCTCTAGTTTCTGTTAGAATATACATGTGAAATGTCTTGTATTGTTGTAAGTTTCTGTGCAGGTGTTAGATTGCTAAATAATGCAGTTTGTGGCCTGAGAACTCAGATCAGGTGTTAAGATCATGCAATATGAATACTGGGAAAACCTAAGTGTCAAAAATGATGTCATTTTGGGAGGGCCTTAGAGACATGTTTGTTAGTAATGTTTAAATACTATTTCTCACAAGAGACCAGAAAACATTTTGATCTTGACATCTAACTCATCACTCTGCCTTGTGCTCACATGTAAGTTTTAGCACTGTGATTTCTTGTAGGAATAGTTAAAGCTAGTAAAGATTAATTAGGTATTTTTCTTTGAAATCAGACATGTCCTACTATATTATTTTAAGTTTCTGTGTGATCTCTGATCTCTTAGATATCGCTGTGGTGTAGTAGTTTTGTCTTGTGTTTTAATTATTTATTATTTTAAATATTTTTAAAACTTTCTACCTGTGGCTGATTTGTGTAGAGATAGGCTCTAGAGTACATTGCATATTTATAGAGTTTATTGTACTAGGCCACTGTGATAAGCCTTAGACTGTATAGTCACATTACCACTGGATAATAATAGTGCACAGTAGTAACTGGACACCCTTTTAAGGGCCTTTTAGTAGCTGATATATTAGTTGAGTTGTGGCAATAATTACTACCATATGGTCTGGGTAAAGGGGCAAAGCTGGAGAATCTGTATCAGCCTTTCCCAGGAGTGTTTGTGTGGTTGTATAACCTCTTCTCAAAGTGTGTGTGTGTGGTGTGTCAGCTACTAGGCAGGGACACGAAGCACTGGTTGGACAGAGAGGGTACTGGAGGTTTTAGCTTGCTTAGCTAGGCTGAGGCTTGGACCCTATAGCTGTGCCAGTGGGGAGTCTTACTGGGGACCTGGTGAGCAAGGGAGCAACCAGCTCCAGACTGACTGTGATCTCTGTGTGCACTTAAGGGAAATTGTACTTTACTGTGTGTATTAGTTATCCTTTTCTCTTTTATGAGACAACCTCTCTGGTGTTAGTGGTGAGGATTGAGGCTCCTTGATTGCTGGACCAGGGCACGGTCATCACAAACATAATCAAGGAAAATGAATATGAATGTATGCATGTATGTGCCTCAATATTTTAGTCTCTTTCTGGTTCATTTGCTTCCTCTTTTGATCTTTCAAAAAAGTACAGTTTTGTACCTACCATAAATGTAGATGTTCGAGGATCTCCATTGCTGCAGTCCTTACATATGGGTAGTCCGCTGTCCACAATCAGCCCGAATACCAAAGGGCTAGAACCGGCGTCGGTCATCGGCACCCGAGACTGACGTCAGTACGTGCCAGTACAAATGCGCATGACCGACGCCATATCCTCAGTCTTTCTTGCCTCAGACGTCAGAATGCAAAAAAAAACCACCACCCAAAACCCAACCTAAAAAAGTAAAGGGGGAAGGAGGGAGGGAAAATTGGACTGCAGCAATGGAGATCCTCGAACATCTACATTTATGGTAGGTACAAAACTGTACTATGTTCTTCGTCTCCCATTGCTGCAGTCCTTACATATGGGTAGAATCCCAGAGCAACGGAAAAAAGGGAGGCTGGCTAACTAAATAGCATTAGGAGCTGCTAACATGCCCTGTAAGATTGCAGTGGCAAACCCAGCCCTAGACCTAGAATAAAGAGGTAAATGATAATGCTTTGTAAAGGTATGTACAGAACTCCAAGTAGCTGCCTCTAGAATATCTTTAGTAGCTACCCCTCTCAGAAAAGCAGTAGAGGTGGCCGTAGCCCTAGTAGAATGAGGCCAGATCCCAACTGGAACATCCTTTCCATGATGAGAGTAACAAAAAGTAATACAATGGCCAATCCACTTGGAAATAGTTTGTTTCGAGACAGCTTTCCCCTGTGAAGTCAAAGCAAAAGAAACCAATAATTGTTGAGATCTTCTGAACTCTTTGGTTCTGCTCAGATAATACCTTAACTGCCTATGTACATTCAAAGAATGCAAAACTTTTTCCCCTTTATTTTGGGGGTTAGCATAAAAAGTAGGCAAATGTATAGATTGGTTCAATGCCACATTAGAAATCACTTTAGGCATAAAAGTAGGATTAGTACGTAAGGAAACTCTGTCCTTGTGAAAAATCAGAAAAGGTTCCACTGCCATGAGGGCCTGTAATTCAGATACCCTTCTAGCAGAAGTAACAGCCAACAAAAAAGCAGTCTTCCAAGACAACAACTTCAATTCAGCTGTAGCTGCAGGTTCAAAAGGAGGCAGAGTCAGCTTCTCCAAAACAAAATTAAGATCCCAGGCAGGAGTAGGAGCTCTTCGTGGGGGTCTTATATTCTTTGCCCCTCTAAAAAACTGTTTAACCAAAGGATGTGAAAACAAAGGAGGGTCACAATCATAGTGAGCAGAAATAGCTGCAGCATGCACTTTTACAGAAGAGAAGGACAAACCCTTGTCCAACAAAACAGTCAAATATTGCAATGTACAACTCAAATTAGGCAATTTGACATCAAAACCTTTAGCTGAACCCCAAAGAAAAAATCTCTTCCATTTATCAGCATAAACCTTTCGAGTACTAGGTCGCCTGGCTTCCAAAATAACATCCAAAACTTGTTGAGGGAGCTGAAGGCCCTCCTTCTTTAAAATAGAATGCGCCAGGCTGTCAGGTGTAGGGATTGCACCCTGACATTGAGAAAATGATTGTTTTCCTGAGACAATAAGTGAGGAATCTGTGGTAATGGCCAAGGTGTCCCATGAATTAAGCTCCTCAACAGAGGGTACCAATGCTGACGAGGCCAATCCGGTGCTATAAGGATCATGCAAGGTTTGTCCCTCCTGACTTTCAACAGTACCTTTGGAAGAAGAGGCAGAGGAGGAAAAGCATACACGTGAAGGATGCTCCAACTGAAGGATAGTGCATCTATTTTCCAGGCTTTCGGATGAAACAGCCTTGTGCAAAACAGAGGTAGTTGGAAATTCAGAGGAGAAGCGAACAGATCTATGTCTGGAGTTCCCCAAGCCATGGTCAACTGAAGAAATACCTGAGGGTCCAACTTCCATTCGTGAGGATCCACCATCTGTCTGCTCAGAACATCTGCTAAAGAATTTTGTGCTCCTGGCAGAAACTGTGCTCGAAGAGTGATGTGCAGATTTAAAGCAGTTTCCCATAACAGCATTGCTTGTCTGCAAAGAGGGTAAGAATGAGTTCCCCCCTGCTTGTTGATGTACCACATGACAGTTGTGTTGTCTGTTCGAATCAACACCAGTCCTGGTTGAAGTAGGTCCTTGAATGCTTTCAATGCAAATTGAACTGCCAGCATCTCTTTCATGTTGATATGCAAGTGAAGTAGCTCTGGGGGCCAAAGGTCTTGAATCCATTTTCCTTTGAAATGAGCTCCCCAGGCTGACTCCGAGGCGTCTGTCGTTAATATCTGACTTGCCTCTGGTTGGGTCACAGAGAGTCCCTTGTTTAGGTGAGCCCACCACACAAATTCTTTCTGAATGCAAGGTAGAATTGGAATGACAGTGTCCAAATCGTGGCTGTGTTGAGTCCAAACGCTTTTGAGATACCATTGTAGCTTCCTCATATGCAGTTTGGCATTGGGAAGTACTAGAATGCAAGATGCCATGAACCCCAAGGCTTGAAGGACTGTCCTTGCAGTCAGCCTGGACATTACTGATAGCTGTCGGAAGTATAGGTGAAGATTTCTTTGTTTGTCCAGGGTAAGAAATGCCATCTGAGTAGCTGTATTCAGTCTCACACCCAGAAAACACATCTCTTGTGAGGGTACTAGACTGGACTTTATTTCGTTCACAGAATACCCTAGGCATCTTAAAACTGTCATTACATACTGCAGATGTTGAAGAAGTTCGTGCTTGCCTTGAGCCAGAATCAAACAGTCGTCCAGATAAGGATAAATTTGAATTCCTTTTAATCTGAGAAAAGCTATTACTGGAGCCAGGACTTTTGTGAATACCCTGGGCGCAGTAGATAAGCCAAAGGGCAATGCAGAGAACTGATAATGCAAATTCCCATTTCGAAATCTCAGGAATTTCCTGCAACAGGGCCTGATAGGAATGTGAAGATAGGCCTCTTTGAGATCCAAAGTCACCATCCAGTGATCTCTGCCCAGCATAGGTAACAGCTGTTGAAGTGTTAACATCTTGAATTTTGGAATTTCCAGAAAGGTGTTTAGAATGGATAAATCCAGAATCGGTCTCCAAGTATTTCCTTTCTTTGGCACTAAGAAAAGACGGGAATAAAACCCTGTGCCTCTTTCCGCAGAAGGAACTTCCTGTATTGCTCCCAACTGAAGCAGAGAAGAAATTTGTGCCTGTGCTTCCAGTCTTTGCTGATGAGGCACATCCGGCATACCTTTGAAAGGAGGGAATGTGTGAAAATAAAATTTGTAACCTCGATCTATTATGTCCAACACCCATTTGTCTTGGGTAACCAAATGCCAATTCCTTCTGAAAAGTCCTAGTCTTCCTCCTAGAGGAGCTGCCAGCAAAGCAGAGTCCGGCAGCTGAAGACACAGGTCATTGGGTCTGCTTCCGAAAGGACTGACCCCTGCCCTCCCCAGCAGAAGGGGTAGAAGAACTCAAAGTCCTAGAAGTAACAGGGCCCTGAGAGGAAGCCCTACCTCTACCTCGCCTCGACCTGCCCCTAGAATGAAAGTCTGAAGAGGGAAAAGACCATCCCTTAGCAGGCCAATTCCTACTGAACTTAGGGGGCTGAACCTGTAAAAAGTCCTTAACTGTCTGCATAGACTTAGCTTTTTCCTCCATTTTTTTCAAAACTGATTCTACTGGAGGGCCAAAAAGAACATCAGATTGCAAAGGAGCATCCATAATTCGAGCCTTAACATGCTCTGACAAGGTCTGATCTTTAAGCCAGGCACGTCTGCGAACAACAGAACTAGTAGCAGCCACCATGGAAGAAGCTTGTAAAGCATCAAAACCACACTGCAAAGAATGCTTACCAACTTGGTCTGAAGCATGCACTAAATCCTGAAGCTCCTTACAATCAATACCTTCAGCTAAAGCATCTACTTTACATTTCAATTGACCCAGCAAATAATTTTGATACCTGAGCATATGAAACTGACAATTTAAAGCTCTCATAGCCAAAGTAGAAGAGGTATACAGTTTCTTACCCCACCTATCCAGGGCCCTAGCATCCTTGTCCAGAGGAACTGGATACTTAACCACAGAAGCCCTAACACCTTTAGGGCCTTGAGAAACAGTTTCTGGATCAGCCCTAGGACTCTTGTATAAGTACTTGTGAGCTTCCGGAACCCTGTAGTATCTATCTGGTTTAACTGGGGCAGGAGGCAGAGAATCTGGGTTAAGGGCAGCCTCAGAAAATACATCCTGAACAACATCCAGTACAGGGGGAATAGCCAAGGGCCTATGCTGAGGCAAAAACAAGAACTCTCTCAGCCTTTTACGAGAATCAGAGTAATCCTGGCCTTCCCATTTGAAATGCTCCCTCATGGAATGCAAAGTCTCAGAGAAAGAAAAATCTTCTGGAGGGGACGCAGAGGGAGTAGTGTCCTCAGCCTCCGAATCAGAATAGGGAGGGAAATCCTGAAGTTCTTCCACAGAGGAATCTGAGTCATTGGAAGACTGAACCAAACCCTCCAACTCTGTCTCTACCCTGGGCCTCTTCTCAGGGGGGGGCATAGAACCCCTAATTAAAGTAATCAAATCTTCAGCCATCTTTAACATGTGCTTCCTAGGAGCTGGACCCTGGGGACTAGCACCAGCAGGGGCAGACTTAGACTTAGAATGGCTTTTAGAAGGAGGAGGCCTAACTACCCTAAGAGGGGAGGGAACCACCGACACCTGAGAAGCACCCTCAGCCTGGCCTAACACAGGAGAAGCCACTTCCTGTAGTAACAAAGGCTCCCCTAGAGACTCAGGTAAACTTTCAGAAGGAGCCGCTGAAGTAGTCGGTGGTTCTACAGAACCGGCGTCCGGAGCGGACGACTCATCCTGTTTGGACCGCAAAGACCTCTCTTTGCGTTTCTTAGATGAACCAGGCGTCGGAGAATCCGACGGCATGTTGTAATTACAACGTTTACCAAACACTAGCCTAGCACAGTCCAACCGACATTTAATAGTACGCTTGTTAAAAGTAGCACAAAAGCGACACCCAACAACGTCGTGCTCAGGCCCTAAACAAGGAATACAGAGTGAATGGTAATCCCTATGAGGAATCTGTTTCCCACAAGAAATACAGTTATTAACTTTTTCTGACATCCGTCAATACTGAGGCAAGAAAGACAAAAGTGTCCCCAACGGGGTACTTAGCCCAACTTGGTCTCCGGTCTGAAACTCGAAAACCGACAATTCCAGAACGCCGAACGGCACTTGCAAACGCTGCTTCTGCTTAGGACCACGCGGCAAGAAAGACTGAGGATATGGCGTCGGTCATGCGCATTTGTACTGGCACGTACTGACGTCAGTCTCGGGCGCCGATGACTGACGCCGGTTCTAGCCCTTTGGTATTCGGGCCGATTGTGGACAGCGGACTACCCATATGTAAGGACTGCAGCAATGGGAGACGAAGAACATCCTTTCTTTTTCTATTCCTAATATTTTAGCTATGGAGATTTGATCATTTTGAATTGTTAATTTCCCTATCCCCTGCTTGACTTCATAGTCATTCTCTGAGTGTGGACTGTAAAACTAATGTCTTTCGGCTTTTTCCAGTTAGGGGCACCACAGCTGAACTCCGGTCCGCTAATGATTGGCAGTGGATTTTTATGTTGCCAAGGTGCCAGCCCGACGCCCAACCTTCAAAGAAGGTACACCCATTCATGCACACACCTACCTGCATGTCTTTAAACGTCACTCAACTGCTGGGAGGACATACAGACTCCACACAGAAGGCACTCAAGCTGAGAATTGAATCGGTGAGCCTCTTGTGGTGAGGTGACAACACTAACCGCTGCACCACTGCAGCTTATGGACTGTAATAGTTATTAACTTTTCTAGCAGCACTTGTGAATGCAATGCAAATTACTTTTTTTCCCTGCAAAGGCTGATGTAGGAGAATATTCTATACCATAAGTGACAAATTTTCAAGCACTTAAAAACTGTTTACAAGTGTAACTGCTTCAATAAACCTGGGTGACCATCAAAAATAATTTCCTGATGTACCTTAACCTCACATTCTATCAATATGTTTAGTTTAGTCAGCGTGAGTAGTACAACTTGGTTGTATCAAATATTAATGTAAATATTAAGTCTATATAGCATGCAGATATATTTATACTGGTTATCTGCTGAGGTTTGCCTACAAAACATTCATGGTCATTAAATAGTTTACTCTTTCAAGGAATTCTACAGCAAGTATATCTGTGAATGAACAGTATTATTCTCACTTAATGTATTAAAGTTATTTAAAAACAATGCTTAATTTGAGCTTGGCTGTTTGAAAATAGTATTAAGCTGTCTGTGATAACTTAGCTTAATATTTATATAATTTTGTAAATATTACAGATTATAGCATATGAAGTATGATTTGGCATATCCTGAGCACCATTAAGCAAACTCCACCACTTGCTTTTCCCATGTAATCATACAAACTTTCCTGACAAATATGTAACTTTACTCTTTAAACTGATGCCTGAATAGTGTCTTACATCTTATACACTTATTTCCATCTAAACTAATGAAACTATACTAAGCATTCAAGACAGCTATGTTCCATGTAAAATCAAACCATGACAATTAAAGGTGTCCCATATTTCTTAGGTAACCATCCTTCTTGGATGCAATAGCAGCATACAAATGTCATCCATGCCACGTGTGTTTGTTTCTGATATATTACTTTCAATGCAATTTTGTAAATAGTCTTACTTCTTCATTGCTATGAATCTGTTAATAAAACTGAAAAAAATAACTGTATAATTACTCTCGTGTTTAAATCAAAATGTCTTGATGTGTGTCTTTATACAAATTTAGTCTTGTAAAAAACAATAAATCTTAATATAACTAGGCCTAGTCTATGGTTCACAGGTATCTACTAGACTAATGACCATGGGTTATTTATAAGCCTAGTCATGCAACCCAAATGTATCCCATGAGCTATTTTGCCTTAGACATTATTTTAATGGTTAGTCACCACATGATTTAGCACCTCCCTTTGTCCATCAGAGACATAGGTGTCAGACCAGGGGCAAATTTCTGATTTCCCATCCACTGCTCCAAGTTAAGCTTGAATAGGGTCAGGGAAGGGCACTGCTTCCCATGAATGGGAAGCCTATTCCAGAATATGTGCCCTCCAACATGTCCTATTTAAATCCGAAGCAACGTTTAAATCCTTTAATAGTTCTGATGCTGTTCATTTTGCAGATATGCAAAAGGTCCATCAGGTTGGGATCCATGTATGCCTTGTAGGCTAGGCATAAATCACATCTCAGCAGTCTGTAGGAAACAGAGTGTAGGGATAGGGCTTTGAAGAGTTCTGCATATGACATTGTGCTTATGCCCTTTGCTCTTTTTGTGAGGAGCCTCCATGGATGTTCAGTTGTTGCATGTACTTGGCCAGACACATACCGAAGGAGAAGTTATACTCCATGATGAGTCTGCTGATGTCTGAGTACAGTAGCATGATGACTTAGCTGGGCCTGGATGCTATGCCTTTACTTATAAGTTGAGTGACAAAGAATTATTTTCTTACTACCTTAGACACATGTTGGTTGAAAGCCAAGTTACTTTCTACACGAGTCCCTAAATCCCTGACTACTGTGTCACATTCTAGGGGTGCTTTATTGATTAATTATTTTCCCAGGATGGTTGACTTCCCAAAAGCTACTATTATGCATTTCTTTGCATTGAGTTATAAGACATGGCTTTGGCACCAGTCATCTGTCTGTGTTAGAAATTAATGTACAATGCTAGTATTTCAGGATGTTTCTGTGACTGCTCCTAGCTGGCAAACTTGGTAAGACAGAGGCCCTTAATATTGGCCTTCACTTCTGAGAAATAGATGCCAGAGAAGAGTGGACCCAACACAGAGCTGTGGGGGCACCACCGGTGACTGGCCTTTTGTGCAGGTAGTCTCTCCAGTCCTAGCCTCCAGGGTCCTATTCGTGAGCTAATTGGCTATCCAATGAGTTACATAGGGGGTTATGAATAATTCTATGAGGTTGTTTACAATGCCCAAGTAGGGTATTATATCAAATGCCTTAGCTAGGTCAAGGTAGGCAGCATGTACCATTTTTCCCTCATCCATTGCCTTGGTGACCTGTTCAAAGAAGTCCACCACATTTAGTAGGCTTGACCTTTGATAAAACCAAACTGGGTTGAGTCCAGTGTTTGAAGGTTTTCTATGCCACTGTTAATCATTTCCATGATAATTCTTTCCATGCCTTTGCATATGAGACTAGTCAGACTAATAAGTCTGTACTTCCTGGGATTTGTTGATGGCCCACCCTTAGTAATGACTGTTGTGCTCCTCCATTCATATGGCATGAAGCCTCTTTGGAGGATATGGTAGAGTAGGGTGGAAGTGGCACTGATAGGTCATATGTCTGGCTATTTAGGAGGCATTCTGGGATATAATTGGGGTCCACTGAATGCTCTTTTCTTAGCCACAGAGAATGCCTTTATGTGGTCTACTTAAATTATGTATAGTGAAAGTCACATTACAGGTTATCTCATTTTTTTAAAAGGGGGGAGAGATGAAGGTTAGACTCTTGAGGAATTGGATTCTACAGTTCTAACAGGACCATGCCCCTTAGCAGTACTTTTTCTGTCTCCATGATAATTGCTCAATTTTAGATTCAAAGAATATGCTATTAGTGACAAGAGAAACAGATTTAACAGGATATGTTGGGAGGTGAAACTTTCCTGAGTGAATTGAATCTTTGAAAACAAAGTGCAATAAAGGGGGATGTGACTCAGAGAATTAACTCCTTTTGTAAAATGTCTGCAAGCCCATTAATAGCACAAAGGGATTAAAAACTTAGAGAAACAGAAGCAAGTCCCATTTTCTGCTAATGTGAACTTAGTTAAGGTTCTAAGTGCATTAGTGGCCAGTGTACTATTTTGGAAAAGTATAACACAATATTCTGTGGCAGTACATTGCATACCCATCTCTTATTACTGCATATATCAACTGTAGTGCCTCATCTATTATGTAGTCTTTGCCCTACACTGTGGAGTGTTTGAGGGAGGCAGCAGAGCAGAAAGTCAATGAAAAAGAAGGCACAGCAATGAAGGCAGGTAGCGCCATGAACAGAAAACCACAGGTTCAAGCCATGCAGTTTGGGAAATGAAAGAAACACAAGTGTTTTAAAATAGTATATTCGCTACAGCATTGTTCATCTTTAAGTCTGCCTGGCATCTATACTGCATATTGAATGCCATTAATGTCTGCCTTATTCCTCCCCTTCCTTTTCATTCAGCACATCCCCAGCAGAGAGAAACCCTGCAGATGCAATGCTTAAAACACTCAATTTCCAGCAGAGTGGAGACACTGCCAGAAGCACTATATCCCCAGCACAGCAAGGCCTAGTGATGACAAGTAGTTTGGAACAAACTAGAGGTGCCAGGATCCACTCCAAGCTATAAATATTGTATAAATATCCTTTTTTTCCTGAGACTTCCCTGATCATTAAGACCCCCCCAAGTCACTCCTTTGACCCCTTTGTTTCCCTTATCTTCTTAGGTTAAGCATCCAGTATCATCTCTTGGGGAGAGATCTCCTACCTCTGGAATGCAAGACCTTTTGGTAACTTTATTTTGTCATCCAGGCTAAAGGTGAGAGTTGAGCACCAATGAGCGGACATTATTGGGAAGCACAGTTTTTTGCTTACAAGGCCAAACCTTCCCACCTGGAGTCTGAAATGCATGACATCATCTTTCTTCCTCACTAGTGCACCTTCACTTTTGTACATGCATGAATGGAGCTATTGCACATGGTTTGGCCGGGTTTATATTACTTTACTGAATTGTTAAAAGTTCGAACGACATATGGTCGAACCCATATGTTTGAACTTTTAACAATTCAAAAATGTAAAAAAAAAATAACACAAGAACCTACCTGACAGTTTTATGCAGGCCCCGCTGCACCCGCCACTCTTTAAATATACCAACTTCGAGATCACACTACAGTGCAGGAAAGGGAAACCTTCCCATTCTGCACTGTACGGAGATCTCCATTCAAACATTCAAACTGTTGAAAGTTCGATCATATGGGTTTGACCATATGATGTTCCAACTTTTAACAGTCCAACAATGTAATATGTACCCGGTTTGGCCAATGCTGGCAGTTCTTGTCTGGCCTGCAATGCTGCAAACTGTACTTCCTCTATCACCAGTAGGTGTCAGCACTGTAATGGATCTGACTATTCAAATCTATTCACTCGCTCCTCTGTTTCATGAATCAGCAGGGCATTCCCACACACTCCTGGCCAATATCTACAGTCTCAAGGCCCCTGCTTGGACTAGATTCTCTTTTTTGTAGTCAGGGTTTTATTCATTTTTGCCACCAAGCCATCCAATTCAGGTTAACACTTTAGTCATAGGCGACTCTATAGTCAGGCACCCTGATGTCCCACTCACCAGGCTGAACAAGGAGAAAATTACAGACAGCTGCTTGTCGGGTGCCACGATCTGTCACATAATGCATGCACTCAAATCACTCCACAACAAGTACAAACATGACTCTATCATTGTCCATGTTGGAGTGAATGACTTGAGACATACCTCCCTGGACTACATAAAAAGAGACATGGAAGAGCTCTCGGATCATGTGGCCCAGGCAGGTATGATCCTAGTCCTGAGTAGCATCCTGCCTTTGCCCAGAATTATACCACAGTATAAGGACAAAATGATCGACTTCAACAACTGGCTAAGCTTCTGATGTCATTCAAAGGGGATTCAGTATCTGTTTGTCTGTGACGACATGATCGACAAACCACGATGCTTTGGCAGAGATGGTCTGCACCTGTCACCCCTGGGATTCAGGTTATTGGCTAAAGCTCTTGCCACCCCATAGTGCATTTTTTAGGCAATGTTCAAAGGACAAAATCACCACTGTAACAGATACAATCATGCAAAATCTGAAGGTAATGCTACTCAATGCTAAAAGTCTAAACTTCAAAATGCGCTCTCTCGAGGCACTCCTAAAAATAGAAAACATCAATATCTGTGCAGTAACTGAGACCTGGTTCAAGGCTCCAGAGAGCACCCCTCCAATACCAGGCTACAACTCTTACCACACTTTTCGGCCACCAAACCAGGATCGAAACTCTAAAGGTGGAGGAGTGTCCATATTCACCAAGGATATACACACCTCCAGGCTAGTTGCCCAACACAATGCATCTAAAATTCTCCAAGTGCAACTAACACTAGGTAAGACTACAATCCAAACTGTAGCTTGCTACAGATCCCCCACCATGCCCCAAGATTCTCACTACACCTTTCTAAACATACTGGAAAATATTAAGATACAACCAAACACCCTAATACTGGGTGATTTCAACTACCCTGCCATTAGCTGGGAAAACTACTTGGGTACCAACACATTTTCCCAACGGTTCTTGGAATTCATAAATTCCAATTTTATTTTTTTACATTTTTTTGATTTATTTTACAGTCTTTCTGAAATTTCCATTTCCTGGCTGGAGAAATTAGAATTAAAACTCCGGCCAGGTAAAAATTAATACATATGTAAAATCAACATACACAGCAAAGAAAATACACAGCAAGAAAGGAGTTGGTGGGTTAAACAACCAAAAAAAAAAACAAAATTCTTCAAACAAATTAGTACAACAAGAAGAGTTACTACCATACACAGACAAATACAAACAGAATTACAAAACAGATAAATACAGGATAAAAATTTATAGATATAAATACAAAATAAGAAAGTGATAAAAGAAGAAGGTAAAATTAGGTAAGGAATAGGATGGGTTAAGAGAGTTAAGATTAAAATTTAGAGGGGAAAGGAGGAGAGGGCAAGGGAGGAGGGAGAAAGAGAGCTAGGTGGAAAAAAAGAAAAGTGAAACAAAGTGAGAGAGAAAGTTAGGTAGGTAAGTAGTAAGTGAAAAAGTGTGTTACAACATGAGCAAGCCAAAGCCAGTGATTCTGAAGTGTAGTTTTATTTTGTTTGAAGAGAGAAGTAGAGGAAATCATTGTTATGTTTGTAAATGCCCTGGATCAATTAATCCATTGCCCCACCAGGGGTTCCAATATCCTAGACCTTGTCATTACTAACATGGGAGATAGATGCTCCACACCAGTGGTCACCCCCTCATTGGTCAGCTCTGACCATAAGCTAATCACCCTTGACATCCAAATCCCACCCCCAACCCCAGTAAGGAAACCTCTGTAAAAAACTTCTCCAAAGCCAACTTCATGCTACTCAAGTCAGAAGTGACAAACTGCATGACACCCATGTAGACGGGAGCTGAAAGTTCGACTGCTGAATCCTACACTAAGGCACTGTATGAGCACATCCACTCGTGCATGAATTGTGCCATCCCAAATAGAACCAAGACGCTCTCCTCCAAAAAAAGGAAGCCAATCTGGTGGTCCCCTGCATAAACAAACTATACAACAAAAGGAAGAAACTGTTTCAAAAAAGAGGAAAATCCCAGGATGCAAAAAACTCCCTTACCAGCATCAGTAAGAAGCTGAGATCCCTCATAAAATCCTCCAAAGCAAGTCACGAAAATAAAATTGCTAAAGATTCCAAAGACAACCACAAGGCATTCTATAGTTATGACAATAATCTAAATGGCAATGCTCAGATTTGCTCTGAGCTACAACAGAATGGCATTAAATATACTGATTCCAAGGATATTGCCAATATCCTGGCAGGTCGATTTAGTGCCAACTTCATCCCCCCTCTCACAACCTAAAGGGCCCATCTCAATACCAAAAGACTGCCAAATTCCGGTAATCACGGCCACACAGGTAGAAAGCACACTCTCCAAAGCTAAGAATACAGCATCCATGGGACCAGATGACATCCTGAACTACAAAATGAACTGGCACCTCACCTAAGTGTCATGTTTAATCATAGCCTCACCTCAGGCTTTGTGTCCACTGAGTGGCACTCAGCTACAGTTATCCCACTCCACAAAGGGGGATCCACCTTCCGTCCCGGGAACTACCGTTCCATCAGTCTGATGAGCATGATCTGCAAGGGCATGGAATGCATTATCATGGAACTTATAAACAGACATTGGCAAACTTCAAACACTGGACCCCACCCGATTTGGGTTTGTGAAGGACCGATCTTGTCTCCTGAACCTGACTGACTTCTTTGAATCAGTCTCCATAGCTGTGGACGAGGGTAAGGAGGTCCACACAGCCTATCTGGACCTTGCCAAGGCCTTTGACACTATCCCCCACTCTGGAATCATAGATAAACGTATTAAGCTGGGCATAAATCCCTACGTCACTCGATGGGTTGCCAACTGGCTTACTGACAGAACCCAGACTGTAAAAGGAGCCGACTCCAAATCCAGCTCCAGACAGGTGACAAGTGGAGTACCTCAGGTTTTAGTCCTGGGACCACTCTTGTCTAGCATCTGCTTCTCTGAAGTACAGGTAACACTAAGGGACTCTGGCTAACAAAGTTCACAGATGACTGCAAACTGAGAGCCATTACTGAATCCCCAAATGATGTGAATATTCTACAAAAGGGCCTTACAGAAACAGATGCTTGGTGGCAGAGCCATGAGCTCAAGCTTAATGCCAAGAAATGTATAGTTATCCCCTTTGGAAAAAATATGTACCCATGAATTACCACATAGGTGGCAGTACACTAAACACTGAAAGTGTGATGAGAGACTTAGGGACACAGGTAGACAGTGGTCTCACCTTCGATAACCACATTGCCACAACAGTCAGGAAATCCTTCTATGTGGCACACCTCATCACTAAGGGCTTTTCATCCAGAAAAAAGGAGGTTGTTGTCCCACTGTACTGATCCCTCATTAGACCCATTATAGAGTGCAATGCCCCATTTGATATGTACCTCACAAGACATCTGCAACAGCTGGAAAGGCTACAGAAATACCTCACTAAAAGAATCACAGGCCTAAAGCAGATGCCCTATGTTGACCGTCTAAAAAAACTCCAGCTGTACTCTGTGGTATATCGTCTATTCAGAGGTGATCTCTGCTTAACATACAAGGCCATGTCAAACCCTGAGCTGTTGGACATGCTCCACTTAAAGAAATCCCAATCCCTCAGAGCCACACACTCCAGGGATCTAAAGCTTGTCATCACAATGAACAAAACATGCTGGAGAGATAGGTTCCTGACCCAGAGACTCCCCCTACTCTGGAACAGATTGCCCATACATGTCAAGCAGAGTGCCTACTTGGCCCTCTTCAAAAGGAACTTTGACAATTGGATGGGAGATAGGAAATTCACCTCGGGGATCACATCAGTCGCCCTGCTAGACAGGGGTCCAGGGAAGCAAATATTGTGGGAAGAAATATCCAGGGAATTGTTATGGCTAGGCTTGTATAGGCCCTAGGGCCAATAGCCTAGTACCAACCTATGAACCTATGACCCTATGAGGATATATGTGATTGTATTTCTTTTATATGTATTTTGTTGCAGTGCTTGTGAAGATGAGGCAAAAGCCCACTCATCCTTCTATTATGTTTTTGCCCTCTGGCTGGAACCACAGAACATGTCAAACATAATATGAGTGTCTCTGCAATAAATAGTTTACATGACAAATATTACTGCAGGCGTTGGAGGCAGAGAAGCTGTCACTGACAGTCCTGAGAGCCACAACTTTGACAACGAAGATGTTGTAAGTTAACTGTAGTAATGCAAAGGCAAATTAAATGTGTTTGCTGTGTTGGATGTATTTTAGGACAGCAGTAAACTACATGAAAACGTGGATTTATAAACTAACCATTGTCACATGCAGTATTAACTCAATATATCTGCTCTGTACCACAAATGCATTTATACATTTGTTTACTATTCTACAGAAGATATCCCTTTTTTCCTCTCTGCGCCCCAGAAAATGTAGTGATTTAAATATTTCTGCACTATGTCAAAACTAACTCCTTTGCAAAGCATTTCACTAACATTCTCACATTCCTTGCCCATACTGATAATGCATACTGCACTAGTTGTAGTTTAGGATATACCATATAAACATAATCATAGGACTCATAGGAAATACAAGGTTATTTCATCAAATGACCGCCACCCTTATACACTACCATGTTTTTCTTGTATGTCAATGCATGTATGTCCTGGAATTAATTTTATGGTACCCAACTGTCTAAGGTATGTCTGAAGGTTGACAGGAAATCATACTGCTTGACATGCAAGGACAGCCTATTCCACAGCAAGATGAGGTGCTGGGTAGTAAACCTATCACTCCATTTAGATTTGAATCTCTTTCCTAATATAAGCAGAGATCTCTTAAAGATACAACCCCTTCAAGAAATCAACCTCCCGTTTCCTGCATGAGAGGCAGGATTACTGACTGCTATACTAAGAAAGAATTAGCTACACTGTAATGGTTTTACAAACATTCCCACATTGGTTTGAAAATGTGTGCCTGCAGTGATAATTTGCATTTTGCGTACTCTCTTTAATACTATAAATACCAATGGTTTGCATTTAATTTTTCTTAAGTTTCTACACCACATTATAAGAAGTGGCAAAATATCTTAAGTGTGGCTGATGCTGCAGTCACTGTTGCTGGGTGTGAAGATGCATGCTCTTTGAAAGTATTCAATGCAAGAGAAATTCCACTTCCCCTAGGTGCACTGGCCTCATAGTAGATTATATTAGTAAAGAAGGGAGTAGGGGTTATTGTATGTGGGGAGTGATATGATCCCCACATGATCAATGACTTTTAATTCTACTTCAATTTAACTTTTTTTTTTCAAATTCAAATGGCATTCAGACATTTACAATCATGGCATGGATTTGCAAGAAGCATTTACTGCATTTCTGATTTAACACTCCATTCCTAACTGAAAAGTTTTTACATTAAATGTACTTTTAAATCATTAAATTAAAATTGCCTTACTAGGTAATTATTTTCCATTAATAGCAATGTTGAGGAGCATAAAGGCATATATTTCATCTTTTCAAGAGCATTTCGTCAATACAGCTGTTAAAATATAGACTTGGGAAGTTGTGACTTTAAGGAAAGTCAGATGAACTACAATGATGGTGGTGCCAAATCAAGGGGGCCCCAGTAACAAATATGCTTATCACATTTAGAAGTCATTTTGAGACCAATTTTTAACTAAAACATCACAATGCAAACAGCAGATTAATTGGATAGCATCATACTCACATTAAGCTGTGAAAATGCTTCTATAAAACTTGTGGTAGCGCGTCACTTAAAATATTCAGTATGGAGATTCAGCTTACCTGATCCCTTTTTGTAGCAGTATGCAACAATGATAAGGAGAATCAGCACAATCAGACCTCCCAAGATACCAGAAACCCACCAGCCACTGAATAATTCCTTGACATCAGGAGGCTCTGAACAAAATAAGCAAAAATGAGTAAACATTTCAGTTCCTGCAATAACTACATGCAAAAACAAAAACAAGCAAAAAAAAAATATATATATATATATATATATATATATATATATATATATAGTATAAATGTATAAACATACACAAAGATATATACATATAGATTAGACATAGATATAAAGATTGAGAGAGAAAGAATAGTTAAATAAAGAGATTAGATAAAACAATTAGATTTTCACAGAACGCTATTATATCTGATACATTCTACCACATTCTGTTATCTGCTCTGTGCAATTATACAAAACTGGTCTAAATGGAAATCTACAGATTACAATGTTCTTATTTACAGGAATCATAGCCGCGGTTGAGTGGCATTCAAAAGACATGTGTGAATGGGCGTGCCTTCGTTGAAGGTTGGACGTCGAGCTGGCACCTCGGCACCGTAAAAATCTACTGCCAATCATTAGCGGACCAAAGTTCCGCTGTGGCGACCCTAACCAGGAAAAGCCAAAAGAAGAACAACAACATAGGTTATTACTGTTGTTAATTCTTGTTGTAAGCTGTGGGACATTACTCAGTAGATTACATGATTTGTGGAGAGACATTCCAAAGGTATTTCCCCTTGGAAATTTTATTAACAAATCTACAGAAATGGCAAGATATTTCTAAAAAGTATTTTGAAAGCAGTATTTTCTTATTACATGAGCTCTTCTATTGGAAATCTCTGTCCTGTACAATTTTTTAATTTTCTTCACATACATGTCATACAATGTCATGTCAGCACAGAATGTGGAATTAAAAGTGAAACAAAAAAGAAAAAAAGCATGGTTAATGAAATTATTGAATCATTTCTAAGTGCAATGATTACTTAAGTCTGAGGCTTATAGTGCTCTGTTCTCAGTCCTGGTGAAAATTTAGCTTAGCAAAGCTCAGCTTTTATTTTGGTGCATTATCATCTGACACTTTACAAAACACATACAAGTCAAAGAAGCAGACGTTAAACAGAAAGAAAAACAGCTTAAGGGTATATGAAATAAAATGCATTTTAATATAGAAATGAAACATAGGCTATTAAGCTAATGATTTATAATAAGCCACTTTAACACACAATGCTATAATTGTTAGAAAAAATGCTGGATTTGTTAGATTAATACTGGTTTTAAGAATAATGGTGATGTGCAGAGCTGTAGTAACTACAGCGGGATAACATTGATCAGCCACAGCATGAAGTTATGGGAAAGAGTAGTGAAAGCTAGGTTAAGAAGGAGGTAATGATTAGTGATCAGCAGTATGGTTTCATGCCTGGAAAGAGCAGTACAGATGCAATGTTTGCTCTGAGGATGTTGATGGAGAAGTATAGAGAAGGTCAGAAGGAGTTGCATTGTGTCTTTGTGGACTTAGAGAAAGCATATGACAGGGTGCCTAGAGAAGAGTTGTGGTGTTGTATAAGGAAGTCGGGAGTGGGAGAGAACTATGTAAGAGTGGTACAGGATATATACGAGGGTAGTGTGAGAGTGGTGAGGTCTGCAGTAGTAGTGATGGATGCATTCAAGGTGGAGGTGGGACTACATCAATGATCAGCTCTGAGCCCTTTTTTATTTGCAATGGTGATTGACAGATTGACAGACAAGATCAGACAGGAGTCCCAGTGGACTATGATGTTTGTGGATGACATTGTGATCTGTAGTCAGAGTAGGGACCAGGTTGAGGAGACCCTGGAGAGGTGGAGATATGCTCTAGAGAGGAGAGGAATGAAGGTCAGCAGGACTAAGACAGAATTGATGTGTGTGTCAATGTGAGGGAGGACAGCAGAATTGTGAGGATGTAGTGAGTAGATTTGGTGAAGGTGGATGAGCTTAAATATTTGGGATCAACAGTTCAGAGTAATGGTGATTGTGGAAGAGAGTGTAGGCAGGGTGGAGTTGGTAGAGAACAGTGTTGGGAGTGATTTGTAACAGACAGAATGAAAGGGAAGGTCTACAAGAGAGTAGTGAGACCAGCTATGTTATATGGGATGGAGATGGTTGCACTGACAAAAAGACAGGAGTCAGAGCTGGAGGTGGGAAAGTTAAAGATGTTCATAGGTTCATAGGTAGGTACTAGGCTATTGGCCATAACACCTATATAAGCCTAGCCAAATGGTACCCTGGCTTTTGCCAGCAAAGAAAATTATTTTCCTGTGCCCCTGTCAAGCAGAGCCACAGAAGTGATCCCCAGGGTGAATTTCCTATATCCCATCCAGTCATCAAGATTTTTCTTGAAGAATGCTAATGAGGAGCTTTATTTGATATAGATAAGTAGTTTGTTACAGAGTATGGGAAGTCTCTGGGACAGGAATCTATCCCTCCAGCATGTTCTGTTTATTGTGGTGACAAGGTTTAGGTCCCTAGAGCGTGTAGCTTGGAGGGATTGGGATGTCTTTATGTGGAGCATGTCCATCAGCTCTGGGTTTGGCATTTCTTTGTATGTTAGACAGAGATTGCCTCTGAGTAGGTGATACGCAATAGAGCAAAGCTGGAGTTTTCTGAGATGGTCTGCTTATGGCATCTGTTTGAGGCTGGTAATTGTCTTTGTGAGGTATTTCTGTGGCATTTCCAGTTGTTGTAGATGTCTTGTGAGGTACATACCAAAAGGGGCATTATACTCTATAGTGGGTCTAATGAGTGATAAGTAGAGGGGAACAATGACCTCTTTTTTCCTGGATGAGAAACCTTTTGTGATGAGGTGTGCCATGTAGAAGGATTTCCTGACTACTGTGGCAATGTGATTATCAAAGGAGAGACTACTGTCCACCTGTGTCCCTAGGTCTCTTATCACACTTTTGGTGTTAAGTAGACTACTGCCTATGTGGTAGTTCATGGGTACAGAGTTTTTACCAAAAGGGATTACAATGCACTTTTTGGCATTGAGCTTGAGGCCATGGCTTTGACAACAGGCATCTGTCTCAGTGAGGCCCTTTTGTAGCATGTCCACATCATTAGGAGTTTTGATTATGGCTCCTAGTTTGCAGTCATCTGCAAACTTTGTTAGCCAAAGACCTTCTGTGTTAGCCTGTACTTCAGAGAAGTAGATACCAAATAGGAGAGGACCTAGGACTGAACCCTGTGGTACTCCAATTGTCACTGGTCTGAAGTTGGATTTAGAGTCTGCTACTTTCACAGTGTGGGCTCTGTCAGTGAGCCATTTGGCAACCCATCTTGTGACATAGGGATTTATACCTAGTTTAGTGAGTTTGTCTATAATTCCAGAGTGGGGGATGGTGTCAAAAGCCTTGGCGAAATCTAGATAGGCTGTGTGAACCACCTTACCCTCATCTACGGCTTTGGTGACCTCTTCAAAGACGTCTATCAGGTTTAGGAGACATGATCTGCCTTTTACAAACCCAAACTGGGTAGGGTCCAGAGTTTGGAGATTTGGAGTTAAGATGTTAAGATTTGCATTGGGTGTGATGAGGATGGACAGGATTAGAAATATTATTAGAGGACCAGCTAGGTTGGATGGTTTGGAGACAAAGCGAGAGAGTCATTGGTTTGGACATTTGCTGAGGAGGGATGCTAGGTATATTGGGAGAAGGATGTTAGGATGGAGCTGCCAGGTTACAGGAAAAGAGGAAGGCCTAAGATAAGGTTTATGGATGTGGTGAGAGAGGACATGCAGGTGGTTGGTGTAACAGAGCAAGATGCAGAGGACAAGATGTAATGGAAACAGAAGATCTAATGTGGCAACCCCTAATGGGAGCAGTCAAAAGAAGAAGTTAGATTAATACTATATGGTATTACATGCAGTACACTCTTTCTCTGAGACTAAATCAGTGATAACCACTTGCATTAAAGCCCCATACTGTTATCCAAATCTCATACTCTCTTTTGTACTTAGAAATATTTACAGATAAAATAAATATATAGTAATATTGTTTAAAAATGCAGCAATCTCATCAAAAGTTCTTATCTTTTGTTAATGCCAAACTTGTCTTCATATACTACTATATAATTGTCCTCATTACTTTCTCAGTGTACTTATTATATTCACTAGTTGTGGATTCTGTCTAAATTACCTCTGCATTATTACATTAGTTTGTGAAATTAAGTTATACATGTGAAGCAGTCATCTAAAAGTGGTATCACAATTTTAGTCCTGGCATTGCAATTCTTAAAATATTTTCAAGTGCACATGTTTATGTCCTTACTTGGTTTGTGAATTTTTCTTGTAATAGGTGAAGCGAGAGATGCATGAGAGACCTGACATGTAAGTTCTAACCCATCATTCCAGTCATTTGGGAAAATCTTTAGAATACTGTTGAAGATGTATTTTCCAGCACTGTCAAGTTTGGGACCAATGTTTGTAAAATTTGATGAAATGAGATTCCCATTAATGTACCAGGAAACATTTAGAAGACTGGGATAAAATTCAGAGACTAAGCAATTGATAACATCAGGTATTTCTGTTGTGGGCTGAAAAACAAAAAAGAAAACTTAGTAAATGTGTGATATGACTATAAAGCAAAGTGACTGTGACATACTTATCCAAACATAATGATACCATTGTTTTAGCATCTTCATTTGATGGCTCCATCCTGGAACTGTAAAGCAGCACTGTGGGACGAGATTGTAGAATATCTAGAAAGGAAATACCAAGTATGAGATTATCATTCAGTAGTAATGGTGGTGCTGTTTGAGGCAATCGTCACACTAAATATGTTCTGGAAAAAAATGATATACTATAGCAATAACCCATGGCTGGGTGTGGGTAATGCTGGATTTACCCACAACTGGCATGTTTGGTCATGAGGGCGAAGCCCGAGTGACCAAACAAAGCCGAACTTGGGTAAATCCAGCATTACCCACACCCAGCCGTGGGTTATTGCTATTATACAATGGTGTTAGTTTGTGTTGTGTTATCTTTCCGTTGTTGTTATTTAGGTCTTTGTTTGCTTTACTTTGCATTCTTCCACTTTCTGTGAGATAAAATAGTCCACACTTTCAGTTTTTGTTTATTGTTTATTTGTGTTTTAATTTAAATGACACAATAAAAACAACAAATCAAAAGCATGAACTCATTAGAAAAGTATACCACAACACCACCTCTCACACCGAACACTTGTAAAAAATAAAGATCCGTCGCTGTACCATAAAGGGCTGTCCTCCAGGCTATATATCAAAGTCTATCACCAGGTCAAACGAGCATTGTATATCCAACACACTGAGCAGGTCCAAGCAACTGTATTTATTAGTCCAAACATGATAAAATCACATAGACCACAAACATGACATGAAACAACAGTAAAAAACGGTGATTGAGCGCGCTTTCGTCTTCACTTAGTAAACTTCATCAGAATCACGTAATCACTTGGAATTGAATGCTTTAAATATCAAAACATGGCAGGACACCATTGGTTAATTAATTAATTGTTATTCCAGATCGTTTTAAGCCAAACTGATACTTTAAAAACTTTTTTCTTCATAAATAGCCCAACTTACAAAACGAATAGTTCACTTAATATAGACTCCAAAGAGCATGTATGTCTATAAAATTTTAAAAAATAAATAATATATGTATATATCTACTTTTACATATTGTTTAAAATGACTCACTAATAATAATAGTATAACCAGGTAAATATGAATGTTACACAATGGATGAAAAAATATTAACATTGTATACAAAATGGTATAAAAAATAATATATCCATCTATTAAAATAATAGGATATGTGCAATATAAAATTTATATATATGTACACCCTATTAATAAATATAAATATAAATATAAATATAAATATAAATTTAATATATAAATATAGATAGGCAACAACATAGTACACTGAATACAAAATGTAAAAATTACTATATATAGGAATTTCATTTGGGGTTATTTGCTAAAAGTTTCAGGGCTGGTTTAATGGATAGGTGGTCATTCATCCCCATGGGACCGCAGGCATCTAGTTTAAGCTGCCAAATTAACTCTCTATATTCCAACAGGGATTCCCAATCTCCACCCCTATCACCCTTTTTAACCTCCTCCAGCACCCAGAACTTAAAATTAGCTTTTTCACATGTATTAGTATGTCTAAATAGGGCGTTGTTATCATTCCTTCTACTGATATCCCTCATATGTTCATAAATGTGCTTCCTTAACTGACGTTCCGTCTTACCTACGTAATATGCTCCACAGGTGAGACAGTAAGCAAGGTAAACAACGCCCTTAGTGTAACAGGTAAAATACCCATTACACCTAAGTTTTCTCCCAATACCTTTCACAAATATTTCCTTATCTCCAGAAATGAAGGAGCACTGCCCACACCTACCACATCTATGTGTTCCGGTCTTATTTATCACCCCCTTCCCTTTTAATGGATTTTTCTTCTCAAATAGAGCCTTAAAATTAAGATTTTTTCTATAAGTGAATTTTAGGGGTTGCTGGAAAATTGATGAATTAATACACATCCTTGAAAAGATTTTCCAAACCTCGTGTATACCCCTTTGTATCCACTCACATCCCTTGTGGTATGTAAATATCAATCTTGGAATTTCATCTTTATCAATACCAATATTTTTGGTTTTTCTGGTATTGACCACATCTGAGTTACCATTTAGCAGGGGTGGGTAATGAGTATTACGTTTTTTCATTACTTCCCTTTTTACATTTCTAATTAGTTCAATAGGATACCCTCTTTCTCTAAATAAACCCTGTATTTTGTCCATTTCCTGCTTACATTCTGTGTTGTCACTAGTCATCCTGGAAGCTCTGACCATTTGCCCCTTAATAATGTTTCTTCTCAAATATAAGGGATGGTCACTTTGAAAATGTACATAGGAATTGGAAAAACAACTTTTCCTAAAGACCTTGGATTTGTATTGCTTGTCTTCTCTATTTTTTATAATGGTGATATCAAGGTAGTTGGCATAATCAATATTATATTGATATGTAAACTCTAAAAAATTGGTGGTAGTGTGTATGTAATGTATAAATTCCTCAATCTGTGCAGTGTTACCATCCCAGACAATAAATACATCATCCAAAAATCGAAAATATTGTTTAATATGTTTCCAAAATCGGGATTTAAATACAAATTCAAGTTCCCAATAAAGCATAATAATGTTTGCATATATTGGGGCGCAGGCTGATCCCATAGCCACCCCCCCAATCTGATGATAGATGTCTCCCTGGAAATAAATAAAGTTATTTTTTAGAACAACCTCAATATATTCTAATACTAATCTAAAATCGGTATTGCTTAAGAATTTAAACTCTGTTAACATATGCTCAAACCATTTAAGACCAGTATTGTGGGGTATTACTGAAAAAAGATCTTTGACGTCAATGGTAATAAAACCATAACAATCATCATAGGGAATGTTATTGAATTTCTCCAAAAAATCCCATGAGTCTATTAAAATATGGGGGTAGTCATGATACAAAGGTTTCAACTTGTTGTCCACAAATATTGCTAAAGTCTGCGTCTTTGAGCACTGGGATGTCACAATGGGCCTAAGTGGGGGTTTTTTTGCATCTTTATGTATCTTGGGAATCCCAAAAATCGACGGAATTACCAGTTTGGGAACCCTAAGAAAATTATATAAATCAAGGTCTATAGAACCCTGAATCAAATTATCTTCCAGGTAAAAGTCAATTTTCTTATACCAAATATTCATCTCGTTCCTAGATGCAAGTTGGTATCTATTACCCTGGTTCAAAATCTCAACCATCCTCTTAGTGTAGTCCCAGTGGTCCATCAGAACTACCCCACCCCCCTTGTCGGGCTTCATAATCCTTACTCTCTCATTACCTTGTAACATTTTCAAAACTTTAACTTCTTCATCTGTTAAATTCTCATATTCCTTTTTTACTTCATGTATTGAATAACCTTCCCTAACCATGTTTAAAGTACAAGTCTCAAAGTTAAAAATATCATGTTGTAAGGGTGGGTTGAAAATACTTCTTCTTCTAAGCCCTTTCCTTGTATCTGTTTCTTCATTTTGAAATATAGTCTTTAAATTTAATTTCCTGGCAAATAACTTAATATCCAATAGTATGTTTTCAATCCTCGGTTTGTGTACGGGTATAAATGAAAACCCCTTGGTAAAAAGGTAAAAAAATTCTACAGTAACCTCTAAATCAGTAAAATTGTAAATATTAAAATTGTCACGTGTAAAAATTTTACATGCATTTGTATTCACCTGTTCAAGTGTGCCATTGTCCGCAATATTAAAAGACACTACATTACTATCCATATTTGTATCATTGACTTCAGGATAAACTTCCACACTAGAACTAACTTCCTCTCTAAAAGTGTCCTTGTCCGCATGGGTATCCAGATAAAATGAGGTATCTTGTACTACAAAATTAATTTCCCCTCTTATCTGTACCTGTTCCCCCCTTGCTTCCTGTAGGAATTGTCCCCTATTGCATCCGCATATGTAAAGGAACGATTCCGATTCTGGTTCCTTAGCCTTTCTGATCTTCGGGGGCCCTCCCCCTCTTCCTCCTCTAAAGGGTCAACCAGATTTATTTCATCACAATCACCCATTTCATTTACACTCTTATTAAGGCCTTGATTCCCATACCATTTATTATTTTCCACAATGGTATTCCTATGTTGAATGGGTGGATTTCCCCTATTATCTTTTCCATCATATCCACCTCTCAAATTCTGGTACCTAAAGGGCCTTCTATTATATTTGTTGGGGTCAACATAGGCCCTATCCTCTTGGTAGTCACGTATATCACGATCAATTTTACCTAATTTCCTTTTGTAGTTACTAGCCACATTACAATCAACATCATGGAGTACCTTATAATACACATTCTTGTTTTCTTTAATAGTAAAAAGCAAGTCATTAGTAATTTCTTTCTGAATTTCATCAATTCTTTTTTTACTGTCCAAAAGAATATCTGCATTGCTACGTATCATAGCTTTTAAAATTAAAATTCCACAGTCATTAAGAATGTCTGAAATGGTTTTAAACAAATCACTGTTCCCTCGTATGTTGTTGGGATATTTATTCAGCCTAAGACCCTTGGGCACAATCTTACGCTCTACACATTGCGTAAGATACCAATTATCAAGACTTAAATTTCTATATTTATTTAATTCCAGTTCTAAAAGCTTACATTTGTCCTTGTAAGAACTGTAGTCCTTCCGTATATGAACTGTTTCGTCAGGTGCCTTTGAAAAGGAACGGTCAAGCCATTCTGTAAAATCCACATTACTGTAATTATCCAACCCTCATTGCCTTGCCCGTGTATCAGTTCTATTGGTACTGTTAGTATAACCTCCACTCGAACCAGGCAATGTAATCCGTAACCCGTGGTCGATGTTAGAACCATGTCCATTACCTTCCTCAACACCTCCGGACCTCGCTACCGACCTGGACGTCACTTCCGGACTCCGTTGTGCACAAGGAATGGATCCGCTGGAACCTGGTGACTGAACGGAACCTGTTGCTCCTTCCGAATGAGCACGTACAAGCCGAACAAGTTGACTTAGAAGTGAGTTATCGTTTTCCATGGGGATTCCCTCGTACCGTCAACGGTTGTAACAGTTAACCACAACACCACCTCTCACACCGAACACTTGTAAAAAATAAAGATCCGTCGCTGTACCATAAAGGGCTGTCCTCCAGGCTATATATCAAAGTCTATCACCAGGTCAAACGAGCATTGTATATCCAACACACTGAGCAGGTCCAAGCAACTGTATTTATTAGTCCAAACACGATAAAATCACGTAGACCACAAACATGACATGAAACAACAGTAAAAAACGGTGATTGAGCGCGCTTTCGTCTTCACTTAGTAAACTTCATCAGAATCACGTAATCACTTGGAATTGAATGCTTTAAATATCAAAACATGGCAGGACACCATTGGTTAATTAATTAATTGTTATTCCAGATCATTTTAGGCCAAACTGATACTTTAAAAACTTTTTTCTTCATAAATAGCCCAACTTACAAAACGAATAGTTCACTTAATATAGACTCCAAAGAGCATGTATGTCTATAAAATTTAAAAAAATAAATAATATATGTATATATCTACTTTTACATATTGTTTAAAATGACTCACTAATAATAATAGTATAACCAGGTAAATATGAATGTTACACAATGGATGAAAAAATGTTAACATTGTATACAAAATGGTATAATAAATAATATATCCATCTATTAAAATAATAGGATATGTGCATTATAAAATTTATATATATGTACACCCTATTAATAAATATAAATATAAATATAAATATAAATTTAATATATAAATATAGATAGGCAACAACATAGTACACTGAATACAAAATGTAAAAATTACTACATATAGGAATTTCATTTGGGGTTATTTGCTAAAAGTTTCAGGGCTGGTTTAATGGATAGGTGGTCATTCATCCCCATGGGTCCGCAGGCATCTAGTTTAAGCTGCCAAATTAACTCTCTATATTCCAACAGGGATTCCCAATCTCCACCCCTATCACCCTTTTTAACCTCCTCCAGCACCCAGAACTTAAAATTAGCTTTTTCACATGTATTAGTATGTCTAAATAGGGCGTTGTTATAATTCCTTCTACTGATATCCCTCATATGTTCGTAAATGCGCTTCCTTAACTGACGTTCCGTCTTACCTATGTAATATGCTCCACAGGTGAGACAGTAAGCAAGGTAAACAACGCACTTAGTGTAACAGGTAAAATACCCATTAGACCTAAGTTTTCTCCCAATACCTTTCACAAATATTTCCTTATCTCCAGAAATGAAGGAGCACTGCCCACACCTACCACATCTATGTGTTCCGGTCTTATTTATCACCCCCTTCCCTTTTAATGGATTTTTCTTCTCAAATAGATCCTTAAAATTAAGACTTTTTCATTGTCATTTTAAACAATATGTAAAAGTAGATATATACATATATTATTTATTTTTTAAAATTTTATAGACATACATGCTCTTTGGAGTCTATATTAAGTGAACTATTCGTTTTGTAAGTTGGGCTATTTATGAAGAAAAAAGTTTTTAAAGTATCAGTTTGGCTTAAAACGATCTGGAATAACAATTAATTAATTAACCAATGGTGTCCTGCCATGTTTTGATATTTAAAGCATTCAATTCCAAGTGATTACGTGATTCTGATGAAGTTTACTAAGTGAAGACGAAAGCGCGCTCAATCACCGTTTTTTACTGTTGTTTCATGTCATGTTTGTGGTCTATGTGATTTTATCATGTTTGGACTAATAAATACAGTTGCTTGGACCTGCTCAGTGTGTTGGATATACAATGCTCATTTGACCTGGTGATAGACTTTGATATATAGCCTGGAGGACAGCCCTTTATGGTACAGCGACGGATCTTTATTTTTTACAAGTGTTCGGTGTGAGAGGTGGTGTTGTGGTTAACTGTTACAACCGTTGACGGTACGAGGGAATCCCCATGGAAAACGATAACTCACCTCTAAGTCAACTTGTTCGGCTTGTACGTGCTCATTCGGAAGGAGCAACAGGTTCCGTTCAGTCACCAGGTTCCAGCGGATCCATTCCTTGTGCACAACGGAGTCCAGAAGTGACGTCCAGGTCGGTAGCGAGGTCCGGAGGTGTTGAGGAAGGTAACGGACATGGTTCTAACATCGACCACGGGTTACGGATTACATTGCCTGGTTCGAGTGGAGGTTATACTAACAGTACCAATAGAACTGATACATGGGCAAGGCAACGAGGGTTGGATAATTACAGTAATGTGGATTTTACAGAATGGCTAGACCGTTCCTTTTCAAAGGCACCTGACGAAACAGTTCATATACGGAAGGACTACAGTTCTTACAAGGACAAATGTAAGCTTTTAGAACTGGAATTAAATAAATATAGAAATTTAAGTCTTGATAATTGGTATCTTACGCAATGTGTAGAGCGTAAGATTGTGCCCAAGGGTCTTAGGCTGAATAAATATCCCAACAACATACGAGGGAACAGTGATTTGTTTAAAACCATTTCAGACATTCTTAATGACTGTGGAATTTTAATTTTAAAAGCTATGATACGTAGCAATGAGGATATTCTTTTGGACAGTAAAAAAAGAATTGATGAAATTCAGAAAGAAATTACTAATGACTTGCTTTTTACTATTAAAGAAAACAAGAATGTGTATTATAAGGTACTCCATGATGTTGATTGTAATGTGGCTAGTAACTACAAAAGGAAATTAGGTAAAATTGATCGTGATATACGTGACTACCAAGAGGATAGGGCCTATGTTGACCCCAACAAATATAACAGAAGGCCCTTTAGGTACCAGAATTTGAGAGGTGGATATGATGGAAAAGATAATAGGGGAAATCCACCCATTCAACATAGGAATACCATTGTGGAAAATAATAAATGGTATGGGAATCAAGGCCTTAATAAGAGTGTAAATGAAATGGGTGATTGTGATGAAATAAATCTGGTTGACCCTTTAGAGGAGAAAGAGGTGGTGGGCCCCCGAAGATCAGAAAGGCTAAGGAACCAGAATCGGAATCGTTCCTTTACATATGCGGATGCAATAAGGGACAATTCCTACAGGAAGCAAGGGGGGAACAGGTACAGATAAGAGGGGAAATTGATTTTGTAGTACAAGATACCTCATTTTATCTGGATACCCATGCGGACAAGGACACTTTTAGAGAGGAAGTTAATTCTAGTGTGGAAGTTTATCCTGAAGTCAATGATACAAATATGGATAGTAATGTAGTGTCTTTTAATATTGCGGACAATGGCACACTTGAACAGGTGAATACAAATGCATGTAAAATTTTTACACGTGACAATTTTAATATTTACAATTTTACTGATTTAGAGGTTACTGTAGAATTTTTTAACATTTTTACCAAGGGGTTTTCATTTATACCCGTACACAAACCGAGGATTGAAAACATACTATTGGATATTAAGTTATTTGCCAGGAAATTAAATTTAAAGACTATATTTCAAAATGAAGAAACAGATACAAGGAAAGGGCTTAGAAGAAGAAGTATTTTCAACCCACCCTTACAACATGATATTTTTAACTTTGAGACTTGTACTTTAAACATGGTTAGGGAAGGTTATTCAATACATGAAGTAAAAAAGGAATATGAGAATTTAACAGATGAAGAAGTTAAAGTTTTGAAAATGTTACAAGGTAATGAGAGAGTAAGGATTATGAAGCCCGACAAGGGGGGTGGGGTAGTTCTGATGGACCACTGGGACTACACTAAGAGGATGGTTGAGATTTTGAACCAGGGTAATAGATACCAACTTGCATCTAGGAATGAGATGAATATTTGGTATAAGAAAATTGACTTTTACCTGGAAGATAATTTGATTCAGGGTTCTATAGACCTTGATTTATATAATTTTCTTAGGGTTCCCAAACCGGTAATTCCGGAGATTTTTGGGATTCCCAAGATACATAAAGATGCAAAAAACCCCCCACTTAGGCCCATTGTGACATCCCAGTGCTCAAAGACACAGACTTTAGCAATATTTGTGGACAACAAGTTGAAACCTTTGTATCATGACTACCCCCATATTTTAATAGACTCATGGGATTTTTTGGAGAAATTCAATAACATTCCCTATGATGATTGTTATGGTTTTATTACCATTGACGTCAAAGATCTTTTTTCAGTAATACCCCACAATACTGGTCTTAAATGGTTTGAGAGTATGTTAACAGAGTTTAAATTCTTAAGCAATACCGATTTTAGATTAGTATTAGAATATATTGAGGTTGTTCTAAAAAATAACTTTATTTATTTCCAGGGAGACATCTATCATCAGATTGGGGGGGTGGCTATGGGATCAGCCTGCGCCCCAATATATGCAAACATTATTATGCTTTATTGGGAACTTGAATTTGTATTTAAATCCCGATTTTGGAAACATATTAAACAATATTTTCGATTTTTGGATGATGTATTTATTGTCTGGGATGGTAACACTGCACAGATTGAGGAATTTATACATTACATACACACTACCACCAATTTTTTAGAGTTTACATATCAATATAATATTGATTATGTCAACTACCTTGATATCACCATTATAAAAAATAGAGAAGACAAGCAATACAAATCCAAGGTCTTTAAGAAAAGTTGTTTTTCCAATTCCTATGTACATTTTCAAAGTGACCATCCCTTATATTTGAGAAGAAACATTATTAAGGGGCAAATGGTCAGAGCTTCCAGGATGACTAGTGACAACACAGAATGTAAGCAGGAAATGGACAAAATACAGGGTTTATTTAGAGAAAGAGGGTATCCTATTGAACTAATTAGAAATGTAAAAAGGGAAGTAATGAAAAAACGTAATACTCATTACCCACCCCTGCTAAATGGTAACTCAGATGTGGTCAATACCAGAAAAACCAAAAATATTGGTATTGATAAAGATGAAATTCCAAGATTGATATTTACATACTACAAGGGATGTGAGTGGATACAAAGGGGTATACACGAGGTTTGGAAAATCTTTTCAAGGATGTGTATTAATTCATCAATTTTCCAGCAACCCCTAAAATTCACTTATAGAAAAAAATCTTAATTTTAAGGATCTATTTGAGAAGAAAAATCCATTAAAAGGGAAGGGGGTGATAAATAAGACCGGAACACATAGATGTGGTAGGTGTGGGCAGTGCTCCTTCATTTCTGGAGATAAGGAAATATTTGTGAAAGGTATTGGGAGAAAACTTAGGTGTAATGGGTATTTTACCTGTTACACTAAGGGCGTTGTTTACCTTGCTTACTGTCTCACCTGTGGAGCATATTACGTAGGTAAGACGGAACGTCAGTTAAGGAAGCGCATTTACGAACATATGAGGGATATCAGTAGAAGGAATTATAACAACGCCCTATTTAGACATACTAATACATGTGAAAAAGCTAATTTTAAGTTCTGGGTGCTGGAGGAGGTTAAAAAGGGTGATAGGGGTGGAGATTGGGAATCCCTGTTGGAATATAGAGAGTTAATTTGGCAGCTTAAACTAGATGCCTGCGGTCCCATGGGGATGAATGACCACCTATCCATTAAACCAGCCCTGAAACTTTTAGCAAATAACCTCAAATGAAATTCCTATATGTAGTAATTTTTACATTTTGTATTCAGTGTACTATGTTGTTGCCTATCTATATTTATATATTAAATTTATATTTATATTTATATTTATATTTATATTTATTAATAGGGTGTACATATATATACATTTTATAATGCACATATCCTATTATTTTAATAGATGGATATATTATTTATTATACCATTTTGTATACAATGTTAACATTTTTTCATCCATTGTGTAACATTCATATTTACCTGGTTATACTATTATTATTAGTGAGTCATTTTAAACAATATGTAAAAGTAGATATATACATATATTATTTATTTTTTAAAATTTTATAGACATACATGCTCTTTGGAGTCTATATTAAGTGAACTATTCGTTTTGTAAGTTGGGCTATTTATGAAGAAAAAAGTTTTTAAAGTATCAGTTTGGCTTAAAACGATCTGGAATAACAATTAATTAATTAACCAATGGTGTCCTGCCATGTTTTGATATTTAAAGCATTCAATTCCAAGTGATTACGTGATTCTGATGAAGTTTACTAAGTGAAGACGAAAGCGCGCTCAATCACCATTTTTTACTGTTGTTTCATGTCATGTTTGTGGTCTATGTGATTTTATCATGTTTGGACTAATAAATACAGTTGCTTGGACCTGCTCAGTGTGTTGGATATACAATGATCGTTTGACCTGGTGATAGACTTTGATATATAGCCTGGAGGACAGCCCTTTATGGTACAGCGAAGGATCTTCATTTATTATTTTTTACAAGTGTTCATTAGAAAAGTATATCCTTAATCTGCAGTAAACTCCCAAACAAAAAACCAGTAGCCAACAAATGCACTTACGCCAATGTCACTACAATTAATAAACTATTTAAGTGTGTGCTCTTAGTAAAATGGTTCTTATGCTGACTGTGAGGTTCAGGGATATGTAGTCATTTACTTGAGGGAGGCACGCTGTGGTTAAGAATGAACGTGAGTTCCTGATTGATGCCCTTTTAAGTGCAAGCAGAATGACTCTGTGTGGTAGTGGGATGAAGCACAGTCTTTAGGAGAGAGCCTTGTTTTTTTCTGTTTAGAAATGTATGGCTTGGGAGGAGGAAATAGTGTGTGCTCCCTTCTTAAAGCTGAGTTTTTGAGGCATTTGGGTGCTTTTGTATATTGTTTGGCTGTACTCAGCCACTGTGTCTGTTTCATCTATTTTTCTTCACGCTTTCTTTGCAAATGTGTGTTAGTACCACTGTTGAGAATGTGTGTGTCATTTCAGCAGCAGTATGAAAAAGGTGTCTTCCAACATTTTTTTATTTAAAACAAGGTTTGCATTTTTTCAGTTGGGGCATGTTCATTTATTAATCGTAGTGATATTGGTGTAAGTGTATTTGTTGGCTACTGGTTTTACATTTGGGAGTTTACTGCAGATTAAGGCTACACTTTCCTAATGAGTTCAAGCTTTTGATGTGTTGTTTTTATTGTGTCATTTAATTACAGAGAGAGAGTACAGAGAGAGAGAGTCATTCTGCTTGGCCACGAGTGCTGCTAAAAAGTACTGAAAGTTTTTTATTGAAGTTTTAATGTAGTGAGAGGATTATTATTTTGTGGAGAATGTTGATTATGAATTCTGTATACTGTATTCATGGGTGCATGATACATTAGAGGCCGGACTTTTTTGTTTGGTTACTTTGGATTTACAATGTGCACACTGGTTGGATTGGCCAATCAGCATGCACGTTTCTTAGCTTTGCCGAACTGTCATTGTGTAATAGGATGTATACATCAGGATGATAAAATCATTATAGCAAAATCTAATGAAATTCATGTTTCTTCCCTCATAGGACATTATGTTTTCTTTTGCCTTGCAAATCTCTCAGGTTAATGCTTGGATGGGTAGTATTTGAAATGATGTTACATTATTGTAAGTTTGGCATAGTAGTGGGGGTACTGTGCAGATTTTACATTGCATGAGGGCTTGCACGTGCATGCACAGTGTAGTGATACAATGTAAAGTAATTAGAATATTCTCAATGAATAAAGCAGTTATGTGACTATTAATATCACTAACAGCTATGTACATTTTAAATAAATATCCAACAGATGAATACTTCAAAATTAATATAACATATACATCAAAATAATATATCTGTTGAAGATATTATACTTGCTACCTTAGAAAATAAATGCCACACTCTGTAGCATATAAATCCATCACCTTTTGGAGGAACCCAGATTGTCAGCTTGACAGTGGCAGCCTGTTCCATTCATAAGTTTATAAGTTGCTTCTAGAGAGACCCACCTCTTTCTCTTGATCATTCCTAAAGGTTTAACCGCTAATGACATTTCTTATTTTTAAGATTAAATGCATGGGCAGCCATTTTTAAATCTGTACATTGAACCCAGGTATTTAATGCCAACTAAAGTATCTATGCTATAACAGTTTAAGCCCTAACTGCATCTGTGTTTCCTCGTACTGAATGACTGCCATACCTGTAAACCTGTTAGTAAGGTCCATGCTCCTTTCAGTGAAGGTCCAAGGTGAAAAGCTCCACAATAAAATGATTAAAATTAAAACAATAGTTATTAATTTTTAGACAATAAGCATAAATGCATTTAAGATCAATATAAGTTAGTCACAGTTTGATAAAGACTTTTTTATATCTGATATTAAAATAGTACACATTAGAATAAAAATATGACTGTTAAATTTGAGGACAAGAAAATGAAAACAGAATATTTATATTTGACATATAATGCAATTTGTTACAAAGCTTTATGGCAGAAAAAAATGTAAATTGTGAGGTTTACAATATGCACAAGAGGTTTTTTGAAATACAGGACTCAATAGACCAGAGTGCAGTTATGCCAGGTGGAGTATGGGAGTCATTTAGGTAGTAGAGATGCTATATAGACTGCAGAGAAGCCCAGGGAGACAGGCTGAGAGGGGGTGGCATTTCTTATCTCAGCAGTGGTGCAAGAGCATAGTCGAGTACTTATAGGTGATCCTTTACGTGTAGTTTGAAACAGTTATTTTTTTTAAACTGTAAGAGAGAGACAGAGATATGGAATTCCAGGTTTTATTGAGACTTTCACGTCAATTCCAACAAACATTGAATCACCAACATAATTGCTCTTTCCTATAGATCTTAAAAATGCCAAGAACCAATTAAAACATAATTTTCCCCATGGATATCCCCTCTATATTTGGTATTCCAAAAGTACATAAGGAGATTTATAATCCACCATTGAGAGAGATAGTGGCAGCTGAAGGTTCCATGACGGAACCCATATTTAAATATCTGGATTCAAAATAAAAAAAAAACTTCCATGGGGAAGATCATGTTTTAATTGATGCTTGCCATTTTTAAGAGCTATAGGAAAAGGGAATTATGTTGGTGATTCAAGGTTTTATTGAGACAGAGAGGAGAAGGATTATACAGGGTATCCATCAAGTACTGGTTGATTTAGTCACACTTAGCAACATCTTGTTAGAAGAGTGTAGTATAGAGCTGAAGAATATTGCTTAGACTTGGCCTTTTGTTTTGATCATATATGATCTTATTTGTTGTGACAAGCTGTGTACAGGTTAAACATTGCCTTAATTTTAGTCACTGAAATCACTTTAGCGCAAGGCAGTGATGTATCGTATAATGATGGTTGGCATCAAACTTTGCAGTTTTAGAATAGCACTGGTAAGGTAAGGAGACTTGAATGGACTGTAAACCAATGAGTATAGGGACTGTGTATTGAGAAGTATGAATGAGAAGAGATGAATCTACGCTGATTCTAACCTGCTCTATTAGGTAGGATTTGGATCTATAGAGAGCTCCCAATTTTTGATTAATCTTCTTTACAGCCTGTTTTATGTGGTAGTTGAATTTCAGGTTTTCATCGATGGTAACCCCCAAGTAGTTTAGCATGGGTTACATTTCTGTCTTGGTGTTGTTTGAGGACAGTTTATTCTACACATGATCTCTCTAGATGATAGATTCTTGATGGCTACCATATTCCAGTGTCAGACTAATGTGAGTTGTACATAGTAATATCATTTGCAGGGTATTTTTGCTGGTAACATACCTCAAAAGGTAACTCATGTTCTTTTTTGCCTTCAAAATCTTAGGATTCAGTGTCCAGCAAAATTAATCTTAATACAAATAAAATACTGTTGTATTTTATTGCACTTGGTTTCTTTACTGTCACAAAAGTAAGGGTAATCTTATCTATTTTTTTCTAAATGAAAAATAGCTGTTTTATCCAGGTTTATATGCAGTTTACTGGTCCTCACCAAGTCAATTCATAGGTTAAACATTCTTAGATTCTTTGACAATTATCTGTGGTAGAAACAGAGGTGCCCGCTTTAATCCCAATGATGTATTTTATGAATCATAATTTGTCAGACATGTACAAGTTGCTTAAATACACAGTGAGTACTACTGGACCCATTAGAGATCCTCTTCTTTTCAGTATCTGTGGTTCAGTTGGTTCTCATACTGCATTCCAACCATCCAGTTACTATGTTTTTAACTTGGTTATGGATTGATCTAATTCTTATTTGGACTATGTTTGCATATAAATTGTGATCTGCTGTTGAAAGTGCTAGAAATAATAATTTGCCTTTTCGTACAATATTCATTCTCATCCCTCCTCCCATTGGAACATGTTATTTTTGGTTATTAAACCTTTGGAGTCCCTGTAAATCCTATATTTAATTCTCTTGGTATCTTCCCACTGAATAGATTTTGATATCCATTTGTTTCCAGCCTCTCTAACTTGTGGATCAGTGAACTTTAATCACTTCTAGCCAAGATTTTTAAACTCCTCCATGCTGTTCTGCTACCTCACATCACCTAAGAAATCTTCAAAAAGTGCATATGCTTTATTTCTTTTACAAGAAATAGATAATGCATTCTTCAATATGATTGAGATATTTAGTGTGGAATGATCTGCACTATCATAGGAAATAAGGTAATATAATCCTAGAACTACCTGTCCTCCTGCAGCAAAAGTACATATCTAGTTGTATTCAGCTTTATCAATGTTTGAATAATTTGTTTTAACTTCCATTTCTTTATCATTTTTAGAAAATTACCTCTTACTCCTTTCCACTTAGCTATCCAATAACAGACTTATACTAAATGCTGGCACAAACAAAGCAATGTTTTTTAGCACAAAGCAAAAGGCAACCAGTGTACTCAAACACTGGGTTGCTCAGTACGATATCCTCCAACAAACCAAAACAACCTCATACTTTAAATAGCTATGAATATTGCTCAAGCAAAGCGTCAGCGTCCAACACACATAAAATAATCCAAAATTAACCATCTACTTTTCTGGTCAAATGAAATATAATCACCTCTCCAAAAAGCAGATCAACTACAGTAAAAAGCATTATGATGCCAAAATTTGAATACAGACTCCCAATAATTGTAAATATGTCTAAGAAAAAAATGCTGTCCAACCAAAGGATAGCTAACAGTCTCTATAAATTTGTTACTTCTCTGCACCCAAAAGAAAACATCACTCTAGTGTCCTAAAGAAACCTAAGTTGCTATCAGTTCACCAAGAGATTCACTCTTGCACTAGCCTCTCTCAAATACAAACTGCTAAACCTCAAACACCCCCTCTCCCTTTTCTGATAGTCAGCTAATAAAAAGAATGACCAGTTAGAACCTTAACTTATTACTCAGCAATACAACCACCCTTCCTTCCTCCAGACTACAGCTTCACTAACATGATATCCCAGCCAGGTGATTCCCTCACAGGGAATACTGCATCTCTTTCCACCTACCAGGAGTTTTAAAAACAGCTAAAACACTGCTACAAGAAGCAGCTACTTGTAAAAGTTATACTAATGATGCCACAATGTAATACTTGTAAATGCTATACTAATGATGCCACAATGTAACTCTTGTAAATGCTATACTAATGATGCCACAATATAACTCTTGTAAATCCTATACTAATGATGCCACAATTTAATACTTGTAAGTGCTATACTAATGATGCCACAATGTAATACTTGTAAATGCTATACTAATGATGCCACAATGTAATTTTTGTAAATGCTATACTAATGATGCCACAGTGTAACTCTTGTAAATGCTATACTAATGATGCCACAATTTAATACTTGTAAATGCTATACTAACAATGCCACAATGTAACTCTTGCTCTACTGCGTTATTGAAGCTGCTGCTCACAATAATTATATCCTGTCTATTAATTAAAGACATTAATTCCAGGTACCCCTTCACCATCCTCCTGCCTTAATACCTATCCTTCCACTGTTCCTAACATAGTCATCCTTTCTTCCCTCACACATTCTTCTTCCATCCTTTCCATCCTCCTTACCTTAAACTGTATATTTGTACACTTTGTATCTTTGTATATGTTTTTATAGCATCCTAGCATTGTTAGCTTTATCACAATAGCCTCCTTTATATTTGTTACATGTGCATGATATACTGGACTTGTATTGTAAAAACCCCAAGCTGAACCTAAAATAGTCTACTTTGATCAGTATTTTACCATGCTAAACAAATGAAAAATATGATGTGTAATAAAATGTCATAACCTGATGTGTTGTAAATGCTAGTGTCTATGTTCTCTAAGTTTTCTCACTTTCTAGTGAGGACAGTAAAGTATCTCAGAATGATTAGGCTAACAGATAGTAGTAAAAAAATAACTCATCAAAGAGCTGGTTATTAGCCTTTGGTGATATGAAAACACAGATATTAGGAAGCTGTTTCCTGCCTTCTTCAGTTCAAATGCTACTTTTATAAATTTCAGCTATTTTCTATTCATATATTCACCCTAGAATGTCCTAGATAATAATCTTGATATTGTAAGCTCAGCTTTGTGCTAGTTTCCAGTTTCCTGCAAGGATGCATTTCCTTCCACTGCATATCATTATTACTTCTGAACATACCATTGGTTCTCTTATTTTCTCCCAAAGACATATGAGATATTTGTAGTTTAATATCTGAATATTCACCTCTGCTAAACAGAAACATTTTTCCTATATCAAAGTACTTGTAAAACATACATATGTCTATACTACCTAGAAAGGAGTTTCTGGCTATCCATCCATCTTCTTTATAAATGGATTCCAGAAGAAATGTATTCTCCTGCTATTCTTCTTAGGGAAGTGTTTTCTTTGGTCATACTGGTGACACTACCAGCATCACTATTAAATGATATGTTGCTATTTATATTAACATCAAAACTCTTCATATGATGATTTTGAGTTCCTGTTTTTTTACACATTTTTTTACTGTGCTGGAGGTCTTTACAGTGATTTTCTTATTTTTGGCATGTGTATCATCATGTAATCCCCGTATTAACTACTTATATATTTCCTGTCTGCTTTATTACATGATAACAAAGACACATCAATCCATTGACACCCATCTTTAGAATCTCCATTTTCTTGAACTGTCTATATTCCCTGTCAGATTACATTACATGGTAGATGTCTCTGTGAAGATAGGTAAAGGCTGCCAGCCTAGCCAGATAGAATTTTATAGATAATTATGTCATTTGTAAATATTAATGTAAGCCACAGGCTTGTTCTCAGAAATGTGCAAAGACTGCATTGGATATTGAACTGCAAAAGTGTAACAACAGTGCACTCTGCTGTAAGAAAGCTAAGTCAAGCATTTTATGACTGTCTTTGATGTCAAAATTCAGAGCTGATATGTCTAGAGGGAGGCATCCTGCCTATTGTTTTAACACCAGAGTTGATGGCTAGAATTTGCATGTATAAATGTCCTTTATTGATCTGGTTTCTAACCAGGTATAAATAATGCAAATGTAGTTTCTGTTAGCCTGGGAACACCAGAGAAATGTGAAGAATGATGTCATGTGAAGCAGCTCTGTGTTATCAATTTAAAGAGAGAGAATCAGAGAGCTCAAAGCATTTTGTCTTGAGAACATCCAACATTACCAGCACTGCCTGTTTCTATATGTAAGTTATTTAGAACTGGTTTTTCTTAGATATAGCTAGGAAATAGGAAGATTAGATTAGTTTGTTTTTCTGTGATGTCAGAACTTTTCTACGGTATTATTTTAAGTATTTATCTGTTTATAGGTTCATAGATTAGTACTAAGCTAACTGCCCTTGCAAGCCATTTTAAGCCTAGCCAATTATCCCTTGTGAGACTCAAACCCTGCACTTTGTGTTTGTAAGGCAAACACCTTAACCATTAGGCCACCCTCCCAACCCAGTGATCTCTGAACTCTTGACTAGCACTGTGTAGTAAGAAGTATTGTCTTGTGTTTTTATTATTTATTATTAAATATTTTAAACCTTTCTATTGTGGTTGTTTTGTGTCAAGATAATTTAAGCTCTAAGAGTACATTGCATGTATATAGTGATATTGTACCAAGTCACTCTAATAAGCCTTTACTGTTCAGTCACACTTACCATTTGGATAATAATATTACCAGTAATAATTGAACACCCTTTCAGAAGGGCCTTCGAGTAGCTGATATTAGTGGGTGGTGGCAGCTGGTACTACCTTTTAGACTGGGCAGAAAAAGGGCACAGCTGGAGAACCTGTGCCAGCCATCCCCAGGAGTGTCTGTGTGGTTGTATATAACTCATCTCAAAGCGTGTGTGTCAGCTACTTGGGCAGGGACATGAAGCACTGGTTGAACAGAGAGGGTGCTGGAGGTTTCAGCTTGCCCATTAGACTGAGATCTGGACCCTATAGCTGTGCCAGTGGGGAGTCTTATTGGGGACCTGGAGAGAAAGGAAGAAACCAGCCCCAGACTGACTGTGATCTCTGTGTGTTTTAAAGGGAAATTGTACTTTACTGTGTGAGTATTTATTATCCTTTCCCTATATGGACACCCCTCACTGGTGTTAGTGGTGAGGATTGAGGCTCCTTGATTGCTGGACCAGTGCACGGGCATCACAGTCTCTTCCAAGCAGGACTGTTATTTATTCTACACTGATTAATACTTCAACTTTCTCTATGACATTTATGCCCAAATTCTTAAGACCATTTACATTATGTCCTTTTGCCTGCATTTCAACAAAAAAATCATTATCTCACAGCTGCCAGTGATGGATCCAGGAATTTGTAGAACAAGAGTGCAGTCCAGAAAGTAATCCACCAGTAATGGACTCAACTGTTCTTTGATTCTACAGAGACTGCTACTCCAAATAGATATCTGCTTCTAGTGATCACCTCCAATGTATGATCACCAAGAAAGGAGCAGAAATAATGGCCATGGTTATAAACTTAAACATACTGCAATGCCGCCCCACTTCCATCAACATTACCATAATGATTAAAAAAAAACATTAATAGAATGTTGCTGCTGTTGTGGACAGTGTATACTATTATTAACACCCACAGATATCTGATTGCCTGGCTTGAATTAAAAAAAAAACAAAACAAAACAGTGTAAGAAACTTATCTGTGTGGAAGATTTTCAATCCATATATATATAGTTAATCACTGTATATTAATCAAATAATGGTAGTAGAAGTAGTGTACTTAAACTTGTCCTAATTAAAAAAAAATAATAAAAAACATATAATTTGAAATATTGCACAGAATCACTAAGTATTCAAAAGTAACCCAAGCAGGGTAGGCAGTCTGTTTTCAGTTGAAAATCCTTTATTAAGTACACAGACAAGTGATAAATAAAAGAGTACAAGTTTCCTCACAAGCTTTCTATATATATATATATATATATATATATATATATATACTTTTTATCAGGCAAGGGAGTGGTTTATTGTGTTATAAAACAAAGTGTTATTGGTACACATGTTAAATTCACATTCCTTCCCCATCAGTGCGACATTCGAGCTGGTCCTGCCCTACTTAGTAGCTGCCATAATAATATAACCCTTACGTACTTTAAATAAAATGAATAATGTGATCCCTCTTATTTTACCAGATTATTAAGTCTGTGATTTTATCCAAGACAATATACTACACGGCTGGAAATAAATAAACCTTAGACCATTTGGCAATCTAAAAATGTATATAAATATATGGGTTCAGGTGCCTAGATGGTGCGACACCCCCCTGTGAGACAGCTGGATGTGGGCACATGGCAGGTTGGCAGTTTAGCTGCAGTGACAAATGCCTGTGGACAATTCCCTGTGGGGATAGAGGAACCCTCTGCACCCTAACCACAGGTGGCAGACACAAACCACCTCAGTGATACACTCTGCACCCCCCTAGGAGCCACCATGTGCAACTGTCAGTGGAATGTGTGCCTGGCATAGGATGCCAAGTGGGCATGAAAGTGGTAGTGTGAAACCTGTGTGCTGTGGACAAAGCCTTTATTAACACAATATGTAAAGCGATGTGTGTAGTGCTTGGTGCATACTAAACCCAGATATAATCACAACTTGTAGAAATGTGCCACAGCACGGAGAAAATCCTGCATATCACTGTAGTCACACTTATGTTGCAAGATGTGCTTTAGGCGATGCTCCCTTACAACAATAGCCTTCCTAAGTGGTGTCACAGGCATCCCCCTCAAAAGAGACTCCCATTGGGTATCTGTCAGGTTCTGTTCCTGTTGCAGAATAGACAGAAGGTCAGATAGCTGCACAGTAGGGCATCCCAGTAACACCTTCAGCCAACGATGCCATGCCTCCACCTGGTTATTAGACCATGGGAAGTCCATGTCAGAGACATCACACACATTCCAAAACCTCAAAGGGTAGGATGATGGCAGTCGTTGCTGTGCAGAGCAGCGGGATGCATACTTCCGTGGTCAGCCTCGCACATAATGATGGTCCAGGAATACTCCAATAGGCTGCGCACAGTCTGGTAAAGTATCCACAATGTCCAGAAATGCAGGGATATCTTCCAGTGGTAAGAATGCCAACGCAATTAGCTTGCGAATGGCAATTGAGAAAGCAGTGTCCATACCATAGAGGGCCACAAGGTGGTGATGCTGGATCTGGCACCAAATGATCTGTGCAAAATGGAATAGGCACCCCTTCGGAATACTCTTAGGGAATGCCTTATGGCTGGCATGGATCACTGCCTTCTCAAAATCAGTCATAATATACTGTGAAGCCAAGGTGCATCCTTGTTCTGTGGCCATACCCTTCAGTATCTCCCACATATTGTTGTATGCAGACTCTGACTTCTGTGTCATGAGACAGTACACCAGGGGGACAATCCTTGCTGAGGTGGGGGTGCCAGTACATCCATGTAATGTATACAGCTGGCGACATATATCAGCCCATGTGGAGAAGGTACCATCCCCAAGAATGATGTCAGACCTGCACAGATCATTCAGATTCTGTGATGTTGTAAGTAGAACCAAGGAATCAGTACCATCCATATCAGACCTTCTACGGAGGATAAAGCTGCCACTATGGAGTAGATACTGGCTGACATCAATATCCGTGAGTGTTACTGGAGGTGTGGTCATGGATGCCCGTGCCCTCTGCCGTACCCTGGTCATGCTATGATGCAGGGTGGCATGGCAAGGCATCTCTTGTAGTACATTGTCATCCGCTGTGCCTAGGACACTCTGCATTACCAGGCTTGGCAAATCATTGCCGGTTACTACCTTCTGCCGCAGTTCTGCTCGCAGTGTAGCCACTTGGGCTATTGTTGCATATGGGCTGAGCTGGTGTGGCAGTGATTTCAGCAGTTCTCCCCCCTCATCCTGATGAACAGCGATGGCACGACCTCTGCAGGCCTTTACTCTCTGCTTGATACATGCCCAGTACTGTTTAGGTGGTGCTTCATCCTCCAAATGGTAGAGGTATCCCTCCACTACCAGCATTGGTTTGCCCCATTGGCTGGGCACTGTGCTGTATCTGTTGCCAAGCTGACAGGGGCTATACAGGTACATAGATTCCATCATGGTAACACCACTTGTTGATGGCCTCTCAGTATCCATCACGGCCAGTGTAGCTGGGAACAGGATGTAGACACGACCCTAGTACAAATCACTGTCAGACGTTAGAATAGTTGCTGTACACCACCTTGTGTTGTATCCTGTGAAGTAGTGCTGCCTGCCACAGTGGCCCTGTGCAGCTGTCTGCACTCCTCCTTGCTCTGACTGCCTGTTCTGGTAGGGTTTCACTATGTGCAGTTCACACAGCCATGGGGCTGACAAGTGCTTGTAGTCTGGTAGGTGTCTACACAGCTTTCTTGCAGCTCAATGTCTACGTGTACTACACAGGTCCCCTTTAACTCCTAGCTGTTGCTGCCGGCCAATCAGGATGTGGGGCCTAGTCTCAGTTTCAGTGACAGAGGTTACATAGGGAGGTTACTCTGTGTTGCATCCTTGTCTGCCTATATGGGCCTGCATTTAACCCTTGTGGGGTTGTTAAAACCTGTGACAGGGGTAGCATGGAGGGCCAATTCCCCTCTGTTTGAGGAGCTCAAGGATGTCTGAAAAGGAGACATCCTCAGAGGGGGACCGTGGGGAACCCCTCCGACTCATCTAAGTTGGTATCAGATGTAGTAGACTCAGGGGAGTCTGTGTGTTTCCTCTTACGTCCTCTTCGAGGGTTCCCCTGCAGGGTCAGGAGAAACCTCAGAAGAGGAGGAAATTCCAGTGGGGAAACCTGGGGCGATGGATCCCTGGGCCTGAGAGCAAGAGGCGGCAAGAGACATCTGCAGGCACTGATGAGGAGGCTAGAGGGATAGACTGTTGACCAGGCTCAGAGGCCAGGACACTCCTCATCACCTCAAAGGCTCCTCTCCCCGGGAGACGGAACACACCGCTCGAAGAAACAGGAATGGTCAGCTCAGGAGAGAGAGGCTCGAGGCCGATGTCGGCACCGAGCTTACCAAAGCGAAGCCCGAGAGGGAGAGCGGGGTCGGACAAGGGTCGATGCCACTAGCCCCCGGAGCCGACAGTGAAACCCGACGACCGGATCCCTCCAAGGAAGGTCTCAAGGAGGTCGGAGCCGAAGGCGATGGAGCGAAGGATGTATCGGCTCCGCATCGAAACAGTCGCTGTCCCCAGCTCCGGCTCCGAACTCTGGTGTGGAGTCGGAGGAGGAAACTCAAGAATCGGGCTATAGCGAAGTCTGTTGAGACGGGCTATGGAGCATTTGGGCCAGTGCCTGAGACTTCAACAGCCTGCTTACCACCCTCTCTAAATCGTGGTCAGACAGCCTGGAAGATCTCGAAGATCGGCTCCGATGGCTCCGCTCCGACAAAAGAGGAGATCCGGGCGAATGGATACTCATAATAGAGGGGACCGAGATCTCTTAAGGTTGAAGCCATCGGAGCCGAAGTCCCTAGAACTCCAGATGGAGCTGAGGATTTCTCGGCTCTGATGCTGGATACAGCGTCGGCTCCAGCCGGAGCCGACAAGACCACAGTAGTCAGGGTGCTCGGGCGGCCGACGCAGAACCCACTACTCTAACAGAAGAAGTACTCGACTCCAGCCGGAGCGATGTCTCTCCACGGGCGAGCCACCGGAGGAGGCTTGGACACAGTAGCCTGAACCGGTGGCTTAAGGGGTTTTCCTGACCCTGACTTAGGAGGAGAACCTTCAGGTTTAAGTAAACCTCGGAGGATTAATTTGTTCCTCCTTTCCTGCAGGACTCTCTGGCTAAAAGCATGACACAACGCACAGGAGTCCTGCAGGTGCAAAACCCCAGGCAATAAACACAAGTGTGACCGTCTGTCAGAGACATTTTCTGACAGCACTGGTCACACTTCTTAGCCTGAGACCTTGCCTTCTTTTGACATCCTAGAAGGGAGAAACACAAACAGTCCCAACAAACACACCAATTAATCCCTTACACAGACACACAGGAAGGGAATAAATAGCAGGGAACTAGGCCTGACTAAAAACTTTTAAACTGAAATTTTTATAAAAGTTTAAAAGGAAGGGAATAGGGTGGGCTGTAACTAAGTACAGACTAAACTAACACTAAAGGGAAAAATAAACCCTAACTATACTTTTCTTATTTTACCAAGAAAAAACTTACCTCAGCTGGCAAGGAGACCTCTTTAAGCTAAGCAAGCGAGATCTGGGGTAGTTCCGCCTTGCATCATGGGATATAGGGTTGCCTCGAGCTGGTAAAAGGAGTTCTCGAGCTAAAGCAAGTGCCGAGTCGGAGCCAAGGATCGGCTCCGAACCCATCCAGCAAGAATGAAGGCGAGATTGACAACTTAACATAATGTCATAACCTGCTGTGTTGTAAATGCTAGTGTCTATGTTCTCTAAGTTTTCTCACTTTCTAGTGAGGACAGTAAAGTATCTCAGAATGATTAGGCTAACAGATAGTAGTAAAAAAATAACTCATCAAAGAGCTGGTTATTAGCCTTTGGTGATATGAAAACACAGATATTAGGAAGCTGTTTCCTGCCTTCTTCAGTTCAAATGCTACTTTTATAAATTTCAGCTATTTTCTATTCATATATTCACCCTAGAATGTCCTAGATAATAATCTTGATATTGTAAGCTCAGCTTTGTGCTAGTTTCCAGTTTCCTGCAAGGATGCATTTCCTTCCACTGCATATCATTATTACTTCTGAACATACCATTGGTTCTCTTATTTTCTCCCAAAGACATATGAGATATTTGTTGTTTAATACCTGAATATTTACCTCTGCTAAATAGAAACATTTTTCCTATATCAAAGTACTTGTAAAACATACATATGTCTATACTACCTAGAAAGGAGTTTCTGGCTATCCATCCATCTTCTTTATAAATGGATTCCAGAAGAAATGTATTCTCCTGCTATTCTTCTTAGGGAAGTGTTTTCTTTGGTCATACTGGTGACACTACCAGCATCACTATTAAATGATATGTTGCTATTTATATTAACATCAAAACTCTTCATATGATGATTTTGAGTTCCTGTTTTTTTACACATTTTTTTACTGTGCTGGAGGTCTTTACAGTGATTTTCTTATTTTTGGCATGTGTATCATCATGTAATCCCCGTATTAACTACTTATATATTTCCTGTCTGCTTTATTACATGATAACAAAGACACATCAATCCATTGACACCCATCTTTAGAATCTCCATTTTCTTGAACTGTCTATATTCCCTGTCAGATTACATTACATGGTAGATGTCTCTGTGAAGATAGGTAAAGGCTGCCAGCCTAGTCAGATAGAATTTTGTAGATACTTATGTCATTTGTAAATATTAATGTAAGCCACAGGCTTGTTCTCTGAAATGTGAAAAGACTGCATTGGATATTGAACTGCAAAAGTGTAACAACAGTGCACTCTGCTGTAAGAAAGCTAAGTCAAGCATTTTATGACTGTCTTTGATGTCAAAATTCAGAGCTGATATGTCTAGAGGGAGGCATCCTGCCTATTGTTTTAAGACCAGAGTTGATGGCTAGAATTTGCATGTATAAATGTCCTTTATTGCTCTGGTTTCTAACCAGGTATAAAGAATGCAAATGTAGTTTCTGTTAGCCTGGGAACACCAGAGAAATGTGAAGAATGATGTCATGTGAAGCAGCTCTGTGTTATCAATTTAAAGAGAGAGAATCAGAGAGCTCAAAGCATTTTGTCTTGAGAACATCCAACATTACCAGCACTGCCTGTTTCTATATGTAAGTTATTTAGAACTGTGTTTTTCTTAGATATAGCTAGGAAATAGGAAGATTAGACTAGTTTGTTTTTCTGTGATGTCAGAACTTTTCTACGGTATTATTTTAAGTATTTATCTGTTTATAGTTCATAGATTAGTACTATAACTGCCCTTGCAAGCCATTTTAAGCCTAGCCAATTATCCCACCTCCCAACCCAGTGATCTCTGAACTCTTGACTAGCACTGTGTAGTAAGAAGTATTGTCTTGTGTTTTTATTATTTATTATTAAATATTTTAAACCTTTCTATTGTGGTTGTTTTGTGTCAAGATAATTTAAGCTCTAGGAGTACATTGCATGTATATAGTGATACTGTACCAAGTCACTCTAATAAGCCTTTACTGTTCAGTCACACTTACCATTTGGATAATAATATTACCAGTAATAATTGAACACCCTTTCAGAAGGGCCTTCGAGTAGCTGATATTAGTGGGTGGTAGCAGCTGGTACTACCTTTTAGACTGGGCAGAAAAAGGGCACAGCTGGAGAACCTGTGCCAGCCATCCCTAGGAGTGTCTGTGTGGTTGTATATAACTCATCTCAAAGCGTGTGTGTCAGCTACTTGGGCAGGGACATGAAGCACTGGTTGAACAGAGAGGGTGCTGGAGGTTTCAGCTTGCCCACTAGACTGAGATCTGGACCCTATAGCTGTGCCAGTGGGGAGTCTTATTGGGGACCTGGAGAGAAAGGAAGAAACCAGCCCCAGACTGACTGTGATCTCTGTGTGTTTTAAAGGGAAATTGTACTTTACTGTGTGAGTATTTATTATCCTTTCCCTATATGGACACCCCTCACCGGTGTTAGTGGTGAGGATTGAGGCTCCTTGATTGCTGGACTAGTGCACGGGCATCACAGTCTCTTCCAAGCAGGACTGTTATTTATTCTACACTGATTAATACTTCAACTTTCTCTATGACATTTATGCCTAAATTCTTAAAACCATTTACATTATGTCCTTTTGCCTGCATTTCAACAAAAAAATCATTATCTCACAGCTGCCAGTGATGGATCCAGGAATTTGTAGAACAAGAGTGCAGTCCAGAAAGTAATCCACCAGTAATGGACTCAACTGTTCTTTGATTCTACAGAGACTGCTACTCCAAATAGATATCTGCTTCTAGTGATCACCTCCAATGTATGATCACCAAGAAAGGAGGAGAAATAATGGCCATGGTTATAAACTTAAACATACTGCAATGCCCCCCACTTCCATCAACATTACCATAATGATTAAAAAAACACATTAATAGAATGTTGCTGCTGTTGTGGACAGTGTATACTATTATTAACACCCACAGATATCTGATTGCCTGGCTTGAATTAAAAAAACAAAACAAAACAGTGTAAGAAACTTATATGTGTGGAAGATTTTCAATCCATATATATATATATATATAGTTAATCACTGTATATTAATCAAATAATGGTAGTAGAAGTAGTGTACTTAAACTTGTCCTAATTAAAAAAATAATAAAAAACATATAATTTGAAATATTGCACAGAATCACTAAGTATTCAAAAGTAATCCAAGCAGGGTAGGCAGTCTGTTTTCAGTTGAAAATCCTTTATTAAGTACACAGACAAGGGATAAATAAAAGAGTACAAGTTTTCTCACAAGCTTTCTATATTTATATATATATATATATATATATATATATATATACTTTTTATCAGGCAAGGGAGTGGTTTATTGTGTTATAAAACAAGTGTTATTGGTACACATGTTAAATTCACATTCCTTCCCCATCAGTGCGACATTCAAGCTGGTCCTGCCCTACTTAGTAGCTGCCATAATAATATAATCCTTACGTACTTTAAATAAAATGAATAATGTGATCCCTCTTATTTTACCAGATTATTAAGTCTGTGATTTTATCCAAGACAATATACTACATGGCTGGAAATAAATAAACCTTAGACCATTTGGCAATCTAAAAATGTATATAAATATATGGGTTCAGGCACCTAGATGGTGCGACACCCCCCTGTGAGACAGCTGGATGTGGGCACATGGCAGGTTGGCAGTTTAGCTGCAGTGACAAATGCCTGTGGACAATTCCCTGTGGGGATAGAGGAACCCTCTGCACCCTAACCACAGGTGGCAGACACAAACCACCTCAGTGATACACTCTGCACCCCCCTAGAAGCCACCATGTGCAACTGTCAGTGGAATGTGTGCCTGGCATAGGATGCCAAGTGGGCATGAAAGTGGTAGTGTGAAACCTGTGTGCTGTGGACAAAGCCTTTATTAACACAATATGTAAAGCGATGTGTGTAGTGCTTGGTGCATACTAAACCCAGATATAATCACAACTTGTAGAAATGTGCCACAGCACGGAGAAAATCCTGCATATCACTGTAGTTACACTTATGTTGCAAGATGTGCTTTAGGCGATGCTCCCTTACAACAATAGCCTTCCTAAATGGTGTCACAGGCATCCCCCTCAAAAGAGACTCCCATTGGGTATCTGTCAGGTTCTGTTCCTGTTGCAGAACAGACAGAAGGTCAGATAGCTGCACAGTAGGGCATCCCAGTGACATCTTCAGCCAACGATGCCATGCCTCCACCTGGTTATTAGACCACGGGAAGTCCATGTCAGAGACATCACACACATTCCAAAACCTCAAAGGGTAGGACAATGGCAGTCGTTGCTGTGCAGAGCAGCGGGATGCATACTTCTGTGGTCAGCCTCTCACATAATGATGGCCCAGGAATACTCCAATAGGCTGCGCACAGTCTGGTAAAGTATCCACAATGTCCAGAAATGTGGGGATATCTTCCAGTGGTAAGAATGCCAATGCAATTAGCTTGCGAATGGCAATTGAGAAAGCAGTGTCCATACCATAGAGGGCCACAAGGTGGTGATGCTGGATCTGGCACCAAATGATCTGTGCAAAATGGAATAGGCACCCCTTCGGAATACTCTTAGGGAATGCCTTATGGCTGGCATGGATCACTGCCTTCTCAAAATCAGTCATAATATACTGTGAAGCCAAGGTGCATCCTTGTTCTGTGGCCATACCCTTCAGTATCTCCCACATATTGTTGTATGCAGACTTTGACTTCTGTGTCATGAGACAGTACACCAGGGGGACAATCCTTGCTGAGGTGGGGGTGCCAGTACATCCATGTAATGTATACAGCTGGCGACATATATCAGCCCATGTGGAGAAGGTACCATCCCCAAGAATGATGTCAGACCTGCACAGATCATTCAGATTCTGTGATGTTGTAAGTAGAACCAAGGAATCAGTACCATCCATATCAGACCTTCTATGGAGGATAAAGCTGCCACTATGGAGTAGATACTGGCTGACATCAATATCCGCGAGTGTTACTGGAGGTGTGTTCATGGATGCCCGTGCCCTCTGCCGTACCCTGGTCATGCTATGATGCAGGGTGGCATGGCAAGGCATCTCTTGTAGTACATTGTCATCCGCTGTGCCTAGGACACTCTGCATTACCAGGCTTGGCAAATCATTGCCGCTTACCACCTTCTGCCGCAGTACTGCTCACAGTGTAGCCACTTGGGCTATTGTTGCATATAGGCTGAGCTGGTGTGGCAGTGATTTCAGCAGTTCTCCCCCTCATCCTGATGAACAGTGATGGCACGACCTGTGCAGGCCTTTACTCTCTGCTTGATACATGCCCAGTACTGTTTAGGTGGTGCTTCATCCTCCAAATGGTAGAGGTATCCCTCCACTACCAGCATTGGTTTGCCCCATTGGCTGGGCACTGTGCTGTATCTGTTGCCAAGCTGACAGGGGCTATACAGGTACATAAATTCCATCATGGTAACGCCACTTGTTGATGGCCTCTCAGTATCCATCACGGCCAGTGTAGCTGGGAACAGGATGTAGACACGACCCTAGTACAAATCACTGTCAGACGTTAGAATAGTTGCTGTACACCACCTTGTGTTGTATCCTGTGAAGTAGCACTGCCTGCCACAGTGGCTCTGTGCAGCTGTCTGCACTCCTCCTTGCTCTGACTGCCTGTTCTGGTAGGGTTTCACTATGTGCAGTTCACACAGCCATGGGGCTGACAAGTGCTTGTAGTCTGGTAGGCGTCTACACAGCTTTCTTGCAGCACAATGTCTACGTGTACTACACAGGTCCCCTTTAACTCCTAGCTGTTGCTGCCGGCCAATCAGGATGTGGGGCCTAGTCTCAGTTTCAGTGACAGAGGTTACATAGGGAGGTTACTCTGTGTTGCACCCTTGTCTGCCTATATGGGCCTGCATACTTGTGTACCCAGCTGCAGCAACCAATGGATGGGTTTGGCAGCCCCCGCAATATACACATGCTGCTGTGGACTGGGTGTAGGGTTGCTACCCCTGCATGACAGTGTTCCCCTACTACAATGTTTATTCCCTGCTGTTGGGTTGGTAGTCTGTGCTTGCCTGAGTTGGCATGTTCCCACCTGCCACTGCACTAGGGGGGCTCTGGCAGGACAGTTGCTTTCTGTTGCAGGCATGCCTCTCCATCACTTTGGGTTGGTCATGTATTGTAGCCACTCACAACAGTGGTACTCACAGAGACACTTTGTCCATCATGCTGTGACATGCTTGGTTGGTGTTACACCAACAGGTCTTGCGGTAGCATGTACTTTATGAGGGGTATGAAGTCTGAAACTCATCTGTCTGTTCCACTACAGTGCTGGACGTCCACATTTGTGTGGTATTTGGGCTACCCATTTTCTGCACAGCTCAGGACTGTCTGTGCTGTTATATACTGTCAGGGTGTATTGGCAGGGATGCTTCTGGTGTTCTTGCTGTTTCGGAAATGTGCATATATGTACGCTCTGCTACAGCTACAGCTACTGTGGGTTTTATTATTTGCTTCCCGGGAATGTTTACTGTGCAGGTTTGTGTGGACTTGTGGAGCACTACAGGTATGTTGCTGTTATTTTTGTGCTTGTGTACATGCTAAATTTATTATTGTGCTTTGTGTGGACATGTGGAGTGTTTAAGGTATGCTGCTGTTATTTCCGTTCTTTTGTTTTACCTTGTTCTCAGCTTTGCGTGGCTGTTTCCACTGTCGGGTTGCAGCCTGCGTAAATGCTTTAGGGGTTGTCTCCATTTGTTGGTTTTCCCACCAACGTGGATTCCCAAGGCGTATCTCCCTTTTGGCCACACCGCTCTATGGTCTAGCGGTGCTGCAGCCTTCTAGTTTTGCCATTGTAGCTCGCAGGCATTCGTCTCGCGATCTACACGCCGGAACCCAAATATATACATATACATATACATTTTGCGTGCAATAAATCCATCATAAAAATCATATTCTATTTCCATAACCTATTGCTAACAAAGATCACTTTCACCCTTCTAGACTTCTTCAGGTCTGTGTACAAGAACCCTAAAAACTATCTACAAAAATATTATTGTATAATTGGTTACACCCTGTTGTTCTTGGTTAGTATTACACATCATTTTGAATAAAGTGAAAAAAAGAACAAGAAAAAGAAAAAAAGTATGATGATGGAAAAAAATATATACACTTAAATTAAAACTGATTTAACATGGTATTTAAAACCAACTGGAAGAATAAAATAAAATAAAATTAGTCATGTAAACAATGTGGCAACTTTCTAAGTTCCAGTGCACTTTTAAGTGAACAGTAGTAGTTTAGTCCAGGCTTCCTAAGTGTTCAGCTTTAATTGCCACAAGAGTTCACACTTCTCCAGAATATTTGGAATGTCTCCTTCAAGATCACCCATGTCTATGTGATCCAGTATCTGGAACTTAAAACCTGTGTGTCTTTTATGAAGAGAAAGGTGTTTGGCTAGTGCATTATTTTTACATCCAGAGTGGATTTCTGCCAGATGACAAGAAATCCTGCACTTAAGTTTATTTACAGCTTTGCCCACATAAAATGCATCACATTCATTGGTCTGTGTCCTGTAAATTACTTTGTAGTGTTACAGTCACACCCTGCATTGGTCTTAATTATTTTCTTTAAATAAGGGCAATAAAAACTATCACCTTGTTGTGTAAATATACAAAATGAAAATTCAGCTTCACATCTTTTAGTGTTTCTCTCATATAGTCAAGATTTAAATTTGAATGGCAGGGGTGGTGCAGCGGTTAGCATTGTCACCTCACAGCAAGAGGTTCTCCAGTTTGATTCTCAGCTGGAACACCTTCTGTGCGGAGTCTGCCTGTCCTCCTCATGGTTGAATGAACTTGAAAAGACATGCAGGTAGGTGCATATGGCTGTGCCTTCTTTGAAGGATGGGTGCCGGGTTGGCAACTCGACACTGTGAAAATTCACTGTCAGTCATTCAACAAAACTTCTAATGTTCCTGGCCTTCCTTAAACAAAGGATGGGGCTTCACCTAAGATGTTAATCAGAAAAGGGTTTCCTGTGACAATGACCCAGTTTTATTCAATAAAATTTTTGATACTGTGATAATCCAAAGTGTATGTCAGGATGCAGCTATTTTTGCATTTGTAATTCTCTGTGGAATTTCTTAACATTATCCTACTGGGGAGGTTGATTGAAGGTGCTTCAGTCCTTTTCAGTTCTATAATGGGCTCCAGGATGTTTTTTAATATCTGACTTTCATAGCCTCTCACTAGAAAATCATTCTTTAAGTTGTTCAGGTTTCTTAAAAATGGTTCCATCTGTGTGGTAATTCTAGCTAATCTATAGCCCTGGGACTTCACTACATTATACTTGTCTTTTGCAGGATGCAGACTTTTACTGTGGAATAATAAGTTAACCCCTTGTTGGTTTTCTGAATAGATCAGTGTTGATTCAGTTATTGCTGGTGTCCTTGGAAATCTGCATATCTAAGAAAGTGGTTGAAGTATGGTTATGGGAAGAGGTAAACTTCAGGAAGGAGGTTGTTTGATTGAGGTAAGTAATAAAATCTCCAAACTGCAAGGTGTCACCTTCCCACACAATAAAGATGTCAACAATATAATGTAAATAGCATGTGATATGCTGCATGTAGTCTGTGTTGTTTAACACAAAGTCCTCCTCCCACTTGCTATGTTAGCTATGCTGGGAAACACGGCAGCCCTCATTGCTATAGCAGTTTTTTTGTTTGTAGTGTTTGCCATTGAAAGTAAAGAAATTAAAGTCCAGTACAAGATTAATGAGCTTGCTTAACTTTTGCAGTTGTGCCTGTGTACCTTGATTATGTTTCCTAAAAGATTCCATAGCTGCTGTTATACAGTAATTGCGAGGGAGCACTGTGTACAAGGATTCCACATCGATAGTTGATAAAATACTGTCAACTTCCACTGTGATTCTTTTTTATTTTCCTCAAGAAATCCATTGAATCTCTTATGTATGACTTATTCTTTTCTGCTAAAGGTTTCAGCAAGTAATCAAGGTAAATGGCTGTGGCTTCAGTAAGGGAACCTTCACTTGTTACCACCGGTCTATAAGTTGGGTCTTCTCTGTTCTTGTGTGGCTTTGGTATTCCAAAAAAGTAAGGTGAACATGGGCATGGATGCCATAAATAATTATAAAGATTTTCTGTAATATGTTTTTCTTCCCATCATGTGCTCTTTTTATGTCATCCATGGTAAATAACTCATAAAATCGGTTATCCTCCAGCATGTTCTCTATCCTTTGGATGTAGCTAGTGGTATCAATCACAGGTATATCTCCTCCCTTGTCTGCCTTCATTACACACTTGGATTTATCATTGCCTAGCTCAAGCAATGCTTTTCTTTCTCCCTGTGTTAAGTTATAAAGTTTTTTCTTAGGAGTTTTTTTTAAGTAGATTCCTAATATCTATCTCACATTTGAATTAGAAAGCAGCTAATGTTTGATGTAATTTGTGGACAATAGCTGCTAGGCTTTTTTATATTTTCATTAATAGGCTTAGTTTTAATGTCACTAATTTTGCCATGAAACTGTAGCCTTAAGTTGAGCTTCCTCACAAACATTTTAAGGTCTATCAGTACCTGAGCAACCTCACTCCTGCAGCTTGGTACAAAAGTAAGTCCTTTGGACAACACACTTTTTCCATCTTCAGTTAATGCTTTAACAGAGTGGTTCCAGATAAGTGGAGCACCTGCTATTGTGGCTCATTCCTCCATCTGAGCGTGGGACCTGGGTTGTAGTTGGGGTTCCAATTGGGATTGCCCAGGTATTGTATTTCCCTCACCCCTGTCCACTGTTTGGTTCTCCTGTCTTCCTGGGGGGGTTCGTGGATAGGGACTGAGACCTCTGGAATTCCTCCTGTGCTTTCTGGAATCTCGGTGGGTTGTAGTAGTATTCTTCACTGTGGCTGTGGTAGGGGGAACCTGGTAAGAAGGATAAGCTCTGTGGCTTTGTTGGTGGTCGTCGTTCTTGTGGCGGTTCCCATACTGAAGCCACATCCATTTACCTTGATTACTTGCTGAAACCTTTAGCAGAAAAGAATAAGTCATACATAAGAGATTCAATGGATTTCTTGAGGAAAATAAAAAAGAATCACAGTGGAAGTTGACAGTATTTTATCAACTATCGATGTGGAATCCTTGTACACAGTGCTCCCTCGCAATTACTGTATAACAGCAGCTATGGAATCTTTTAGGAAACATAATCAAGGTACACAGGCACAACTGCAAAGGTTAAGCAAGCTCATTAATCTTGTACTGAACTTTAACTTCTTTACTTTCAATGGCAAACACTACAAACAAAAAATGGGTATAGCAATGGGGGTTGCCATGGCTACCAGCACAGCTTACCTGGGCAAGTGGGAGGAGGAGTTTGCGTTAAACAACATAGACTACATGCAGCATATTGCATGCTATTTACATTATATTGATGGCATCATTATTGTGTGGGAAGGTGATACATTGCAGCTTGGAGATTTTATCACTTACTTCAATCAAACAACCACCTTCACGAAGTTTACCTCTTCCCATAGCTATACTTCAACCACTTTCTTACATATGCAGATTTCCAAGGACACAAAAAATAACAGTCACTACTGATCTATTCAGAAAACCAATGAGGGTTAAATTATTACTCCATAGTTAAAGTATGCATCCTGCAAAAGACAAATATAATGTGGTGAAGTTCCAGGGCTATAGATTAGCTAGAATTACCACAAAAATTGAACAATTTTTGAGAAACCTGAACAACTTAAAAAATGATTTTCTAGTGAATGGCTATGAAAGTCAGATGTTAAAAAACATCCTGGAGCCCATTATAGAACTGAAAAGGCCTGAAACACCTTCAGTCAAGCTCCCCAGTAGAATTGTGATAAGAAATTCTACAGAGAATAACAAATGCAAAAATAGCAGCATCCTGACATACACTTTGGATTATCACAGTATCAAAAATGTTATTGAAAAAAACTGGGACATTGTCATTGGAAACCCTTTTCTGATTAACATCTTAGGTGAAGCCCCATCCTTTGTTATAGATAAGGCCAGGAACATTAGACATTTTGTTGAATTTAAACCTAGACTAAATGAGAGAAACACTAAAAGATGTGAAGCTAATTGTACATTTTGTATATTTATACAACAAGGTGATAGTTTTTATTGCCCTTATTTAAAGAAAATTATTAAGACCAGTACAGGGGGTGACTGTAATACTACAAAAGTAATTTACAGAGCACAGTGCAATGAATGTAATACATTTTATATGGGCAAAACTATAAACTTAAGCGTAGGATTTCTTGTCATCTGGCAGAAGTCCGCTCTGGATGTAAAAATAATGCACTAGCCAAAGACCTTGCTCTTCATAAAAGACACACAGGTTTTTAAGTTCCAGATACTGGATTGAATAGACATGGGTGATCTTAAAGGAGACATCCTGAATATGCTGGAGAAACATGAACTCGTGACAATTTTAAACTCTTTTAGGAAGCCTGGACTAAACTACTACTGTTCACTTAAAAGTGTACTGGAACTTAGAAAATTGCCACATTGTTTACATGACTAATTTTATTTTATTTTATTCTTCCAGCTGGTTTTAAATACCATGTTAAATCAGCTTTAATTTAAGTGTATATTTTGTATCCATCATCATATATTTTTTTCTTTTTCTTGTTCATTTTTCCACTTTATTCAAAATGATGTGTAATAATAACTAATTATACAATAATATTTTTGTAGATAGTTTTTAAGGTTCTTGTACACAGACCTGAAGAAGTCTAGAAGGACAAAAATGATCTTTGTTAGCCATAGGTTTTGGAAATAGAATATGATTTTTACAATGGATTTTTTACATGCAAAATGTATATGTTGTTGTTGTTGTTGTTTGTCTTTCAGCTTTTCCCAGTTAGGGGTAGTCACAGTGGAACTCCAGTCTGCTAATGATTGGCAGTAGACTTTTACAAATGCCGAGGTGCCAGCTCGACGTACAACTTTCAACTAAGGCACGCCCATTTACACGTCTTTCAAACACCCACCCAACCACGGGGAGGACATGCAGACTCCACACAGAAGGTACTTCCTGCACTCCAGCCAAGAATCAAATGGGAGAACCTCTTGCTGTGAGACAACAATGCTACCGCTGCACCACCGCGGATCAAAATGTATATGTATATATTTATATATATTTTTAGATTGCCAAATGGTCTAAGGTTTATTTATTTCCAGCCATGTAGTATATTGTCTTGGATAAAATCCCAGATGTAATAATCTGGTTAAATAAGAGGTACCACATTATTCATTTTATTTAAAGTACATAAGGGTTATATTATTATGGCAGCTACTAAGTAGGGCAGGACCAGCTCTAATGTCACACTGATGGGGGAAGGGATGTGAATTTAACATGTATACCAATAACACTTTGTTTTACAGCACAATAATCCACTCCATTGCCTGATAATATATATATATATATATATATATATATATATATATATATATATATATATATATATATATATATATAGTGAGAAAGCTTGTGAGGAAACTTTTACTATCTTTGTTTTACTTGGATCATTTGTCTGTGTACCACGACTGGAAACAGACTGCCTACTGTGGTTGGATTACTTTTAAATACTTAGTAGTTCTGTACAATATTTCAAATTACACATTTTTTTATTATTTATTTATTTATTTATTTTTACTTAGGATGAGTTTAAGTTCACTACTTCTACTACCATTATCTGATCTGATTAATATACAGTGATTAACTAGATATATATGGACTGAAAATCTTCCACACAGAGAAGTTTCTTACACTGTTTTGTTTTTGGACCCACTATACTTGTTTAGTGTGTTGTTTGAGAATTTGGGGATACCACAGAGATTACTTGTTTTTCAATTAAAAAGAAAAACAAACAACCAAACTGCATATATAGTAAGTGACACTTTGCCTCCCTGGTTAAGTGATATGCAATAATTTCCTGGAACAGACTTTATGAGAAATTACCATTTTGCTTCTGTTTAAGTGATATGCAGTTACTTCTTAGAATATACTGTCTCAAAAACTTCTGTTAGTTATTACAATAACTAAACACAAATGCAGTGCACATACTAAGTGTAAAATCTACTGTGTTATATGCACAAATGTAAACATGCAAGATACTATCAGGTATTTCAAGGTAATTCAAATTTAGAGTTTAAGCATACAGACTTAATTACAAGCTACCCTTAAACTCCATATTTCCAGAACAGAACTACACAGTAGTTGCATTTTATTGCTCTTTCTGTATATACATATCAGAGGGTGTGATTATTGTTCAATTTGTCTTGCTGGTAATCATAAATATGCTCATACAATGTCATAATTAGTGTCTGGAGCACAGACACCTCTAGGACCACAGTGAATATTATTTATTCCAGCCAAGACCATACAGCTTCTCTGTTCTACCCTGACAAATATGCATCTGTAACAGTGCACATGGAAAGACAATTCAGCATGTCTTGTCAGGGTCAGATGCTGCTCCTCCAATTCTAATGCAATCACCTTCTTATACATACTCTCTCTGAGAGATAGAAAAAAACTGCCACACTGTATCTGTGTCCATCTTATAACTGCATTAGTTAATATTATGAATAGGCTTATGTGACCTTTCTAAGTCACAACTTGTATTCAACAGATGAAAAAAAAATAAGCCAGGTAATGGTCTGACCAGTCTTGCCAGAATTACTAGCAACACTGGAAGACCTCTAGGGAGTATAGATTTTCTGATTAATGTCCTACTGCTGTCTGACAAGCTTCACCTTCTTTCATTTACACTGATTGCAGTTGCTTGGCTGTTTCCTTACTGTATTTATAGGACTAGAAGATTTTCTGTAATGTTTATATTCAGTACTCCGTTTTACACCCAGTCACAGAACCAGGCAGATCAGATGAAAATATGCCATCAGTGGAAGTTGTGGATGAATGCTGACCAATGGGAGATTACCTATGTCAAGTTCTGTTACCCAGTGGTGGTCATCTGGAGCTGCTGGAATGTGTGGCAGTGTGTGGTGACACGTACAGTGATCCTGAGCCTGATGTGATGATGTATTTTATTTGTAATAAATGAAACATTTTATTTATTGGTTTGAAGACACCTCTCTAACATTTCTTGTTGTTGTGTCTTTCGGCTTTTCCCAGTTAGGGGTCACCACAGCGGAACTCCAGTCCGCTAATGATTGGTAGTTGAGTTTTACATGCCGAGTTACCAGCCCTGATGCACAACCTTCAATGAAGGTACGCCCATTCACGCATGTCCCCACGCAGAAGACGCTCTAGCTGAGAATCGAACCGGACCGTGTCTGACTGTGAGGCGACAATGCTAGACCTCTCTAACATTTCTAATATACACTAATTAGAAAAGCTGCTTGCTATAGAATGTCCACCAAAGGTAAAACTGCACTGCATAACTATATTTTATATAATTCAGTTGTGAAATCCACAAAAACTGAAAAGGCATGAGAAGCAGCAAAACTTCTGTTATATGGGTGCCATTTTTTGTCCAGCTTTTTAGAAGGAGTAAATAAGCACCTCATTGTTAGCTTTTCTTTAACTATTTTGAAACTGACTGAAAATTCCATACAGCCAAAATCTTGAAACATGTTTAAAAAGTCTTACAATTAAAATTTCTGTTTATATGAGGTGAATATATTTTGATGATACAAATGATGAAACAGGAATTCAAGAATATTGTCAGGAAAATTTAGTTTGAATTGAAATATTTAATATGACATAGCTTGAAGTGGTTTAATTATGCAGTAATTAAATACATATAAATCTTTACTGTAGAAATGGAATGTTACTTCACAATTTCCAGCACTATTAACTATGGATAATAGAATTGCCTTGACAGGAATCTAACCCCAACATAGATAAATCCCAGGATTTAATAAAATCTGTGTAGGCATAGTGTTGAGCCTACACAGAATGGTACCATGTCCGTGTACCTCGCTCCCCCTCGGCAGCACACCATGCATATTAATCATGGCACATTGCTGAGGGAGAGCCAAGGAACATGGTTATTGGATCAGCGTAGGGAGTGTAGTGCTGTCTCCACAGATGAGTAAGACACTCCCTGCACTGTCCAATTGCATTATTCCAATGCAATTAAAAAATAAAAAACATATGTTTGCACAGCATGGAGCACAGCAATACTAAATTGTGCCAAGACACCAGCCAGAAATCTAAAAATGGAAACCAGGCACATTTAATTATATATTTAAATATAATTTAAGCATAGCTGAGTGGGTTTGAGTGGCATGGCATGGTGCTCAGCAGTGCTTAGACATAGCTCATATTTATATGCAAAAGTATAAGCAGACTTCAACATATCCATGTAGCTAGATGGGTAGAGTTATGGCCTCATGTGCAGTAGGTCCAGGGTGTGAATGCATCCAAGGAAAAGTGAGCACTCATTTTTAAAATACAGATTATAGGAATTTATTTTAAATTATGGCCTGCTGCACTCAGCTAAGCTTTGCTAAGACCTGCTAAACACCACATAAATGTGATAACAGCTAGGCAAGTTTATGCACTGCTTAACTTCACTTGGATGGTTTTTACACTGCTCAGTTCAGCGGCACTGGTTTGCATGGTGATAAGTGATCCACCACATTTTTAAATATTGCCCAATGGCATTAAAGGGTGGGCAAACAGGCTATATTAAGTAAAATAAGTGGGAATACTGCAAAATCTGTTGGAGTTCTGACTTTGAGGATACAATGGCAGGTGTTGGAAAGGATTTGCACTTTTGTGCACAGCACTGGGGCATTCAGGAGTCCATGGTCATGGTTAGACTTCTTGTCAAAAACCATGATGACCGGCTGGTACAGGGAGGGTTCCAGGACTCAGAATGTAAGGCAGAGGCCTGGGACTGGCTGACATATGAACTCACCAGTATGACAGGTATCCCCCACACAGGTGAGCAGGTACATCATCATCATGATTGCCAGAAGTGAAGAAAGGGGGATCTCTTGGACACCTGGGTCAGAGAAGCTCAGGCAGAGAATGCCCCACAAGTATGTAAGTAGCTTTACCACTGTTTCACCTATATCTAATCTGAATGTCTGCTAAACTGGTATGCATAATGGTGTGCTTTTCTCCCAACAGCTGTAGAGGAGACAGCTCGCAACATCAAGGTGCATGCAGGGTGCCTGTTCAGGTTGTGCTGTGAGGGTGGTGAGCATGGATGTAGTATGCTAACTGTACAGAAATAAACAAGAAATAGGACAGCATTAACTGTAATAAAGTATATATAGTAAAGTTTAAAATGCAATAAATGTGGACTTATAGCTGTACTGCAATAACTGAATACTGTCAAGTGTAGTGCAATAAGCACGAAATAGTAGAGCATTAAATGCAAGAAAGTATATACAATAAAGTCTGCAGTTCAATAACTGTTCAATAAGTGTGAAATTAGAGCTGTATTGCAAGACCTGAAAAATGCCACCTGCTGTGCAATAAAAACTCAAAACACTGCCAGTAACTGTATTGATGTTTATACAATAAAGTATTTTGTGCACTAATTGTTAAATTGTTGAATTGTTGAATTAGAGCTGTTTTACAAAATCTGAATACTGACAACTGTTGTGTAATAAAACATAAAACAATACCAAAAACTGCATGAAAATTTATGCAATAAAGGCTGTAGTGCAATAAGTGTGGAAGTACAGCTGTGGATTACCTAATATCTCTGTCATGCTACTAGTCCATGCATGTGTATGTTACTGTCACTGTAGTCTAGTATAAAACTGTAGTACTAATAACAGGTCATATTTTGGTTCCAGGTGAGCTCTAGGCAAATATCAGTCAGTCAGTAATCAGCAGTGACTCAGTAGCTCAGTTTGTTAAATTCTTTGTCTCTAATGCATTTTGCCACATACAGACCAGGGTTCAAATCCAGTGCTACATAACACTAAATATTACAGTATCAGTCGTGTAATGTTGACAGATTCTCTCTCCATAGAAACTACAGGTAAATGGGTGAGATAGCCCATATTATGTGTAAATAATTGTGTGTTTAGATGTCACAGACTGTTAAAATCAGTAGCAAGAATCTGAACATACAGCATAAAATAAAGGAAATAAATATTATAATAATAATATAAAAATGAAGTAAATAAACTGTGTAATCATGATATTGCTGTATGCCTGGAGTGTCCATTAAAAAGTTGCCACAGCCAATTCATACATTCCATGTAGATTCCCTCTGCAATCACTACTATTGGGTTATATCCCTATGCCTGCCAAGCAAGGCATGATAGTTGTTTAGTTTCTCTACTGTACACATACATGTCTCTCAAGTGTCACACTGTCATGTAATGTAATTATTAGTGCATAGCCCCTCTGTCACAAGAATACCATTGATTGACAGGATTACCTAAATAGCAAAGTATCACTAAATCAGCCCACAGTACACCTTAGTAGTTATATAGGCCCACCTGACATGCAAGTGTTCTATGTAGATGTGTACCTGCAGCTGTTAATGCTTGGCCAATACTCTTCCATGCGAATAGCTTGAGAGGTATGTACATGCTGCAGCACCTGTAGTGGAGCTGTACACATAAAGAAAGGACACACCTGTAGAGTAGATAGTAGTACTTTTGACAAGTAAATATCCAAAAATTGTTCTAATGGACTGTTGTTGTCTCTCTTCCACCCCTTATCTGCATTTATTTATTATTGTTATTTATTGGTTATGGTTTACTGATGACATATGTTGTTACATTAAATTGTATTTTGCAGCATGTGTATTATTACTGTTATGTATTATAATGCTTGCATATTAACATATCTTGTTGAATTACCTATTTTGTTGGCTTTATGCTATAACTGTTACTGACATGCTGTCAATATATTGACTGTTCTGTTATTTATTGTTCTGTTTCATATAATAAACATTGATATGTACTTGGGTTATCTCCACTGTTCTGGCATTCTGTTATTACTAACAGTAATGTTTTTTTCATGACTAACCTATACTTATTGCTTTACCTCCATCACCACAGCATGGCAGGGTAGGCCGGTTCCTGCTGATCTGCCTAGCCTGCCCCAGCTGAGCGTAGCACCAGGTCATAGCACGTCCTAGTATGGCTGCCCCTGCACTATCTTTGGGTGGAATTGCCTCAGGGGATGGGGCCTGGCCTCACCCTGGGAGTGGCAGTGGAGAGGCTGCTATCACCCCAAGACAACTGCCGTTCATGGTGTGCAGGACAGTTCAGCAAATTTATGAACCATGCCTTTGTGAGATTAAGGGCGCACTGTCCTACTAGGATGGCCCTAGCACCCAGCCTGCAGTGCAGCCACCTTCTTGGCAGTGAAGGAGCAGTGTTGACTGTCCCAAGGGTGGGGATGTGAGTCACTCTGCTGCCGTCTGGTGGCACATGTATCTTGGATTCCACAACACCCTCCTCATCCAAGGTGTTTATCCCCTCATGTGTCACACACTGCCCATGTCTGCTGTCCTATCTGTCTTGTCTGTCTGCTGTTGCAGCCTTTCCTACCCAACTTACCTCCTCACACATACTCATGTCCCTTCCCCAACACTCCACTCTAACCTTAAAAAATAAAATGGGCACCTGTCCCACAAAAAATATTGCCCCATACATAGCTCTCCATTTTGCAATCGTGTCCACTGGACACAACTAATTTGGTCCAATTGGCTTGGCAACACATTTATGTTGTCCACATCCTTCTCTCTTGGGTTTGAGAGTCCAATTTCATCTCCAAAATCTGTCAAAATGCACAGCTGTAGCTGTACAAGAAATTGATAGCTATTGTTCTTTCCTACACCATTCCTGCATATCCCTACCTTCTTTTCACTATGTTTTCCCTCTGCTTGCCCCCATTTCACCACTGTCCTATCACCACCTTTTTCTTTTCTTTACATTTTTTAGTGCGCATTTGCACAGATTTGAGCAGAGCGGCATGGTCCAGCATGCCACGCTGCTTTGCTTAGTTCAGTGTAAATGAGCTTTAATGTGCTTTTATGCCTGTATGTGTCTATGTCATTGTTACTCACATTTATTTATTTATTTATTTGTTTGTTTCTTTGTTAACCAGGTAGTGTCTGACTGGGTTGGAAACCCATTTTCAGTGGAGACCTGGGGAGAAAAGCTCCAGAACAGTACAGATTAAAGTACAATTATTTAACAACAAATATAACAATAATGCATGTTTGAAGTTCACACAGGAAAATAAGGTCATGGCAGACCTTTTACATAGTATGCAAAAAAGTGGGGTAATATTAGTTATATAGTGTGTACAATATCCACAATACAAAATCAGAAATTTAGAAGTTATACAACAGTATACCATGTTCCACAAGAAAATCAGAGAGATAATATGCAAGTCATGCAAGAGATGAGAAGTAACAGGGATATCATGTCAGGGTGGCTTTAAATGTGGGCAGGTTGGGATTTTTTTGGATGTGCTAAGGCAGCTTATTCCAGTCCTTGGCTATTTTATAGGAGTAGATGGAGTTGCCATGATAGTTGTGTGATCCGTTAACTTTTAGCATTAGTTTGTTGGATGACCTAAAGAGACTTACAGTTAGAGTTAGGTTGGACTAGATTTGAAAGAAATGGGCAGTCTGTGGAGATGTATATGATTTTATGGGCAAAAGAAAGTTGATTTAGGGCTAACAGGTTAGGAAGTTCCAGCCAATTGAGTTGTCGGAGAGTTGTGCAGTGGTGGGTTTTATGGGGTAGATTGGTGGCAAACTTAGCTATTTTGTTATAGCAGGACTCTAGTTTATTGAGATAAGTTTTGGATGGGTTAGTAAAGATTTGAAAAGACACATTTAGTTATTTAGACATAATCAGTGTTTAAGATTAAGATTGAAAATTATTATATTATGCTCTAGATTTAGTATTGCATATGTATCCACTTTCACTAGCCTGGGGGGAGCAATCATGCACTGCCAACTTTGCTTGAGATGTTGCCTGATGAGGTCTTTAAAGGAGGCTTTATTTTTAGCGGATAATATATATAGCATCTCCAAAAGCAGCTATTGTGTGTGTGACTTAGTAGTAGTTTGCTTGATGATGCTAAGAGGCTTGGCGGCGAGATGTGATGTTATACTTTTTTTTGAGCAGGACACTTATTGGGGAGGTAATAGAGCAGTAGAAGAGGGTGGATAGCAAGTGTGATCTTGCAGTGGAAAGTCTAGCTTTCTGTGTAAGGAAAGGTTTAACCCTGCATAGATCTCCAAGTTTGGAGTGGACTTTTTTGATTGTCAGGCAGCTGTGTTTATCAAATTTTAGTGTATCATCTGTGATAACTCCAAGCAGTTTGGTATGATTGGTGGGTTCAATGATTGTACCATTGGAGGAGTTTATGAAAAGGGGTTGTGTGCTGAGTTTGGGTGATTTGTTAGAGAAGATCATTAGCTTGGTTTTATTTGGGTTGAGGATGAGTTCATGGCTGGTAAGGTAATTTTCAATGTCTTGGAAAGAGGTTTGCATTTTGCATTGAAGTTCTTGAGGGGAGTAGGATGAGCAGATATGAGAAGAATCATCATATTGGATGACGGCATGTTGGATGGCAGAATTAAGGTTGTTGGTAAATATGATATATAGGAGGGGCCTAAGTATGGAACTTTGGGGTACCCCCATGGCGACCAGTAATAGTGGGGAGAGGTTGTTTGCCCATTTAGTGGCCTATTGATGGTTAGATAGGTAACTGTGGAATCATGTTAGAGGTGAGGTATTGAGATTATAAGTGGCAAGTTTGTAGAGTAGTAGCTAGTGGGAGACAGTGTCAAAAGCTTTTGACATGTCTAGGAAAATAGCTGATACTACCTTACCTTTATTTTTGAGGAGGTGAATGGTATCAGTAAAGGTTATAGCAGGGGTTAAAGGTTAAAGCAGCCACAGCCCTTAAGGCTGATTAACACACCTGATACTCTTGTTATAGGTGACTCTATTGTCAGACACACTGACGTCCCGCTCACCAGGCTGAATAAAGAGAAGGACATGTGGAGCTGCCTGTCGAGTGCTAGGATCCGACACATAACGCAAGCACTCAGGTCACTCCAAAGCAAATACAAATATGACTCAGTCATTGTACATGCTGGTGTGAATGACCTGAGACGTACCTCCCTGGACTACATGAAAAGAGACATAGAGGAGCTCTCTGATCATGTAGCCCAGGCTGGTATGACCCTGACCTTGAGCAGCATCTTACCCTCACCTAGAATGATGCCACAGTACAAAGATAAAATGATCGATTTTAACAATTGGCTAAAATTTTGGTGTCATTCAAAGGGGATCCAGTGTCTGTCAGCCTGGTATGACATGCTCGACAAGCCACGTTGCTTCGCTAGGGATGGCTTGCACCTGTCACCACTGGGCTTTTGGATATTGGCAAAGGCTCTTGCCACCCCATAGTGCCTTTTTAGGCAAGGCTCAAAAGTCAAACCCACCCCCATAGACAGCACAAGGAACAAGAAACTAAGGGTAATGCTGCTAAATGCCAGAAGTCTTAACCTCAAGATGCACGCACTCGAAGCTCTCCTCAGTATGGAGAACATTGATATCTGTGCAGTGACAGAAACCTGGTTCAAGGCCCCAGAGAGCACCCCAGCACTACCAGGCTATACCTCGTATCATGCTTTTCGGCCCCAAAACCCGGACTGAACCACAAAAGGAGGGGGAGTTTCCATATTTATCAAGGATATCCACACCTCCAGGTTAGTGGCATTGCACGAATTATCGGAGACCATCCATGTGCAACTAATAGTGGGCAAGACTGCTTTTCAGTTTATAGCATCCTACAGACCACCCTCTCAAAGTCAGGAATCTCATTCAGCTTTCCTGAAAATATTGGAGAACATGAAGATCTCTCCGAACACCATTATATTGGGCGACTTCAACTACCCAAACATTGACTGGGAGCACTACTCAAGCCCCAGCACCTTAGCCCAAAGATTCCTGGAAATTATAAACTCAAATGCTATGGAACAACTAGTCACCACTCCCACAAGAGGGGACAACATACTAGACCTGGTCATTACCAACATGGGGACTCTATGCTCCACACCAGAAGTATATCCCTCATTGGTAAGATCAGACCATAAATTAATTTCACTGGATGTCCACATCCCGACCCCACCCCAGCCCAGAAAACCACAGTGAAAAACTTCTCAAAAGCGAACTTCTCACTTCTCAAAACTGAAGTGGAATCCTTCAAGGCCCCAGGGCCAGTGGAAACTACAGCCCAAACTGCAGAATCCTATATAAACGCATTCTACGAATATCTCCAGGAATGCATGGATCATGCTATCCCAAACAAAACCAAGACCCAATCATCCAAAGGCAGGCGTCCAGTCTGGTGGACCCCTGCCATAAATAAACTGTACAACAGAAGGAGGAAGCTACTACATGATAGAGCAAAATCCCTAATAGGGAAGGCATCTCTGATCAGTACTAGCAAAAAATTACGATCCCTCATAAAATCCTCTAAGGCCAGCTTCGAGAGAAAAATTGCACAGGACACCAAAGACAATCATAAGGCTTTTTTCAGTTGTTAGAAACCTGGGATGCAACTCCCAGACTTGTTCTGAGTTGATTCTAAACAACAAAAAATACACTGAATCCACAGACATCACCAAAATCCTGGCAGACAGGTTCAGTGCAAACTTCCCCCAAAAGAGCAAGTATCTATCCCAGCAGAGGGCTGCCTCCCAAACATCTCAGATGCCCAGGTGAAGGCTGCCCTCTCCAAAGCAAAAAACACTGCTTCCATGGGACCAGATGGTGTCCCAGGTTGCGTCCTACATGAACTACAAGAGGAACTAATCCCTCAAATAAAACAGCTATACAATCTCAGCCTCACTACAGGATATGTGCCCACTGAATGGCGTACAGCAACAGTGGTCCCACTCCACAAAGGTGGAGCCTCTACGGACCCTGGAAACTATCGCCCCATAAGCCTGACTAGCTTAGTCTGCAAGGCTATGGAGAGGATCATCATGGAGCTCATAAACAAAGACATTGGGGACCTACAGACACTAGATCCTACCCAGTTCAGCTTTGTCAAGGGCAGATCCTGCCTTTTGAACCTGGTTGACTTCTTTGAAACAGTCACCAAAGCCATAGATGAAGGGAAGGTAGTCCACACAGCCTATCTGGACCTTGCAAAGGCATTTGACACAATACCACACTCGGGCATCATAGATAAGCTATCCAGCTTAAATATAAACCCCTATGTCACAAGATGGGTCGCAAACTGGCTCAAAGACAGAACCCACATTGTGGGAGTTGCTGGAGCCATGTCAGACTCGAAACCAGTCACAAGTGGTGTCCCACAGGGTTCTGTCCTGGGACCACTCTTGTTCAGTATATACTTTTCCGAGGTACAGGCAAACATGGGAGGACTATGGCTCACCAAGTTTGCAGACGACTGCAAACTGGGCGCCATAATTAACTCTCCAGCTGACACAAACATCCTTCAAAAAGGTCTCACAGAGACAGATAACTGGTGCCAGTGCCATGGTTTAAAGCTAAATGCCAAAAAATGTATAGTCATACCCTTTGGCAAAAACAATGTGCCCACAAATTACCACATAGGCGGAAACCCATTAAGTACAGAGAAAGTTATTAGGGACCTGGGGACCCAAGTTGATAGCAATCTCTCCTTTGAAAACCACATTGCCAAAGTGGTTAGAAAGACCTTCTACATAGCCCACCTCATCATGAAGGGTTTCACATCTAGATCAAGAGAGGTAATCCTTTATTCATCCCTCATCAGGCCCATCATAGAATACAATGCCCCTTTTGGGATGTACCTTACCCGACACCTGCAGCAATTAGAAAGACCCCAAAAGTATCTCACCAAGAGGATCAAGGGTCTCAAACAGATGCCATATACTGCTCGGTTAAAAAACCTCCAGCTCTACTCAGTTGCATACCGCCTACTTCGAGGCGATCTATGCCTGACATACAAAGCTATGTCAAATCCAGAATTAATGGACATGCTCCACCTCAGTAAATCTAAATCCCTTAGAGCCACACACTCGAGGGACTTGAACCTCAGCACAGAAATAAATAGAACTTGCTGGAGGGACAGGTTCATAACCCAGAGGCTCCCTTCACTCTGGAATAGAATTCCAGTTCATGTGAGGCAGAGCACCTCACTGAATCTCTTCAAGAAGAATCTCGATAAGTGGATGGGGGATCGTAGGTTTGTCCCAGGGATTACTCCCGTGTCACTATTAGACAGAGGCACAGTAAACTAAACCTTAAAAAGGGCTCAGTATACTCAAATCAAGGGGTGGTGTAAGCCATACAGAATTGGGCTAGGCTTATAATTGCCCCAGGGCAGATAGCCTAGTATGAACCTATGAACCTATGAGAGCTGTGTTTGTGTTATGTTTAGGTCTGAATATGTGCTGAGAACTGGGAAGTAGGTTATTAGTGATCTAGTGATTCATGAGTTGCTGGTGAATGCATTTCTCTACGATTTTGACTATGGGAGAAAGGATGGTAATGGGTCAGTAGTTAGCAATCTCTCTAAATGTGCCACCCTTATGTAGTGGTATGATATGAAAAGTCTTCCATAGGTTGGGTACATATTGTTCTGAGATAGAGTGATTTATTAGTATGGATATAGGGTAGATAATATGGATGGAGCAGCTAGTTTTAGGTACTCATTGGGAAGCTGGTCGGCAATGAGAAAGCTGGGTTTTAGTTTATATAGAAGGTTTTTTTTATGTAGGCAGTTTGAATGGGTTTAAGGGAGAAAGAGTTAGTTACATCAATGGTTGGGGAGAGGACAGTGAGTGGTAGGTTTGCTTTGCTATCTAAGAGAGAGGTGACAGAGTTAATGAAGTGAGAGCTGAACTGTGAAGCTAAGAGCTCAGTAGTATTACTAGTGAGGAGGGCCAGGGTGGAGATTTTACAAGGGTTAAAAAGGTAGTTCTTGTTCTGACACATCTTCTGTGGGTTGTGCTGGTATTTATGTTGGCAGGTAAGAAAGTAGTTTTTGTCACTGACAACTCTTTTATTAGCTTGGTTTCTAAGTTGCTGATAGAGGGTGAGATCACTTTTGTTTTCAGTTGTATAGTATAGTGACCAGGCTCAATCCCTTTGTTTCATTAGTTGTTTATTTTCATTAGATAGCCATGAGGGTTGTTTGGATTTTTGGCAATTTGTTTCTGGAGGGGGCAAGGTTATCTAAACTTTCAAGGAATTTGCTATTGAAGTATTCAACAGCCAGGGGTAGTTGCAGGTTCCTAAATGGGGACCAATCACAATGTTGCAGTAGTAGATTGAAGGTGTCTGGGGAGAAATTATTTTTGGAATGGATGCATTTGTAATGGATACAGGTTTGGATATATTCTTTTCCTGACTAGAAAAGTAGGGCCATGGTTACTTAGCATGACTGGGTGACAGACTGCCTGGTACCCCAGGTTTGGCTTGTTGGTTAAGATCCAGTCAAGCAGTGATTTTTTATTTGAGTGTATGTCTGTGCAGGTGGGATTATTTATGGTTTGAGTGAAGTTGTATAAGTTTATGAAGTAGGTAGGGGAGTCAGAGGATCAGGAGAGCCAGTCAAGGTTGAAATCACATAGGATGATGGTTTCTTGGGTTAGAGTAAAGGATGACCAGGACAGGAGGGATTCTATGCTATGAAGGTTGTTACTGGTGGTAGGTAGATGGCAATGATATTAATGACTTTGCGAAGATTAACATGTAGGCGAGTGATTAGGATTTCTGTTGTAGGGATGCCTGATGGAGAACAATTTAGTTTTTCAAGCTTGAGAGAGTCTTTATACATAACTGCTATGCCCCCATCACATTTATTTACCCTGTCGTGTCTTATATTATTGAAACCATTAGTAGTTATTTCAGAATCCTTGATATGGGGCTTTAACCAGGTTTTGGTTATGACTGCAATGTCTGGAGAGTGAGTGGCCAGAGTTGCATGGAATTCAGGGATTTTGTTTACAAAGCTTCTGAGATTGTAATTTGTTAATAGAAGGTTAGACTTACAGGCGATAGGTATTGAGGTATGTGTACCAGTGTCAGTGAGGTTCTGGACTTGATGTAGAAGGACAGGAGATTAAAGGTAATTGATCAGTTGGATTGGTGTTACAAATGGGGCCTAGGTTGGGATGAATATCTGACTGGAGTCTTTTCTGTGTTAACGAGTACAATATTAAGTTTTTTAGTTGGGATATTAGGTGGTTATACCTGTAGTAGGGCAGCCAAGGGTTGGAGTGTTGAAGATGTCTTAAGAGGAAGAGAGCAGTATTGTATCTAAGGTTATCATGGGTGATGGTATGTTGATAAGGTGTACATGGAAGATGGGGAGAGATGCGAGTGTTGGGGAGGGATAGCATTTGATTTTATAACCATGAAGGTCAGTGGCATAGTAAGCTAGGAGGAGAAAGAGCGATAGCAGATTGTAGTAGTATAAGCAGTGGCAGAATTCCATTCTGAGAAAAAGTTGTGAGGAACAGAGAAAGTGAAGTAGATGAGTTGTAGAGTAGGTTTAGTAGTGGGGGAGGTTATGCCTAGGTGGTGCTAGTGAGGTGACTGTAAGAGTATTGCAGTGAGAGGAATGTGGATAGTTGTGATAGGAGGGATTGACTGGAGAATGGAACAGAGGTGTGGCTTCCTTGGGTATAAAGGAAATGAACGTGGAGGTGGGTGGGGGAGCAGAGTGAGCCCAAGCAAAGTGAGGGCAAATGGAGTGGGTTTGGCCTGAGAATGTCAATGCTTTCTAGAAACAATCACCGAGGTATGTAATGTGCTTTGATAAAGTTAAAGTGTATGCAGAGAAAAAAAATAGACAACAGAGAGACTATAAGCAAATCTAAAATAGATATTGTTTGAGGCAGTTTCCTGACAGAGAAAAGAAGTTCTATAAAAGCAGCTTACAATCCCCGTGAAATAAGCACACAGACCTGAGTCCACAAAAAGTTTAAAATGGCACACAAAGGTAACAATATTATGCTACAGAAAGGAATAAGCAGAGTGGGGGAGGGGACTAACTCCTTGCTGTCAGGCCACACTCAGTATGCCACTGGACTGCTGATATAGTTTGGTAAAATTAGCTAGACCAGAAATGTTACACAATATTCCTAGCACCTACAATTTCATTTATTAGTTGTCCGGTCTTTGGAACAATAACAGTCAAAGCTTACACTGTCGGATCAGGAAGAGATTCACTTGTGAATAGGTGGTGATGATTTGCTGAAGATAGCAGATAATGTAGAACAGGCAGGGTTAAACTTAAGTAATAAAAAACAGAAAGAAAAATAGTCAAAACATCATAGATGATGCAGTGAACTAGTAGACAATGTAGGTTAGCTGGGGAAAAGGACAAACAGATATCACTAGGTAAATATAGTTACTAAAATGTACAAAACGATGTACACACATATACAAAATAAACCACTTTGTCAGGTCTCAAACCCAGGGCCTTCTCACTGATAGCACAGTACATTAACCCACCATGCTACACAGGTTTTAGCTGTGCCAACTGTTTCTTTCAATGCATACTGATTGTGCCCTACAATCATTAAGTATGTAACTAACATAAAAAAGTAATTTGAAAAATAGGAGTGTACCTTGGACCCTGGTGCAATAATACACCAGTGGACAGCCAAAGACATAGTAACAGATGTCATTGTGGCCTGTGATATCAGTATACGTGCCCTTTTATCAGCAACCTGTGGTAAGACACCTGCTAAGGCAGTAATGGCAAAGTACACATTCAACTGGGACCCTGGTGTAGAAATAAAACCATATAAAGCCACACGCATACTCATGGATGTAGAAATGTTTCTCACAGCCTGTGTCTGTACACATATACCTTCCAAATACACATGCTATTGCAGTTTCTCAGTAGCTCAGGCTGTTAAATGCATTGTTTGTAGTACATTATGCCACACACAGTCCAGGATTCAAATCCAGTGTTGTGTTGTACTTCAATAACATTATTGTCATGACAGCAAGTGCAAACTGTGTCTTGCAGTCTTAATCCCCAGGGGGGTTACTGCAACATTATTAACTGTCAACCAGGTTTGCAAGACAAAGGTCTGCAGGCAGAGACATAATGCACATATCCATACAGCCTAACTATATGTCGCCTAATACTCTGTTATTCGCACTGTTGCATAACAGAGGTACCCTAAGCACATTCACTGATTGGATTGTATAACATACCCCTACTCTGGCTCTGCCATAATGACAGGCCTGCCACAACTGCCACAGTTACACATACAGCTTGCTGTCCACCAAAGTGTTCACAGTACTCCCTATGTGTAGTAGGCTGCAGCAGCAGTTGCAGCCTGTAAAATATACAGCTGTATGTAAAGGTAGCTGCTACAGACCTACCATACCTCTCAAACTCCCTAGAATAAGGGATTCAGACACAGCCATACATAATAGGGGGGAAGGCCCAGAGATAGGGACATGTGTAACAGTAGCTACTGCATTAGCATGCATATTCTGATGGGTATGAAATGTGACACTCACATGTCTGTCATCCCTTACTGACCTCAACCCACAATGTATGACATTTAATTGCCAGGTGGCCACAATGTTATGGGACACTGACTAAACATATCAGGCAAAACTGTGGACATACTTCACACATCTCTACAGTGGGCGGTATTTGTACCTAACCCCTGCAATGCTCTAGTGTCCACATCTCAGTAATGTTCACCTCAAACACTAAGAAAGGGGCCAAGGCCTACAGTAAGGCCTTATATATTGCACTGTGGTGGCATGTCGTTGGCTAATGATAGTGAAATTCAGCTGTTCTGGTTGCAATTAGCAATTCTGAGCCACAGATAGATGCAGAGGCAATTACCTGTTAATGAGCATTACCTCCAAAAGGCAATTAAGGGGTTATGGGGAAAAGGTCTCTATGAGATTTTAGTCACACAGACAGCATATGTTTGAAGCATTTCCAGAGGAAAGAGTCAATAAAGGAATACTGCACTCCACCAGGTATGTAATAGAGTTCTCTATATAACAGGATGCAGATGGAGGATGGAGGTATGGGGAATACAGATTACAGCAGTAGGCTTGTCTTAGAGCTATGGTTTTTAGAAGTCATTGAAATTCTGCTATCCTACACCTACAGGCATGCTTCTCAACTGTCCCTGCTGTCTATCACATCTCATCTCTGTCCCTGTCAATCCTTCCTACAATGGTCTGCTGTTGTATGAAAGCTAGTAGATTACACATAATACATAGTGACAATAACTAAGGGTGTACACTCCTATAACATCAAATGATGTACTGTATTTCATCTCATCTCATTTTGTGAATATATCACATAAATAGTTCTAATATTATAAAAGCATCCCTGAATGTCCCTGATGTACTCTGCCCAAGTCCCTGTTTCATTGACATTTGTCCCTGTTTGGTTGAGAGCTATGCCTAACATACCTGTCAACCTCCTACAGCAAGAATGCCAGACAAGGCCATAATTAATGGGTGCCAAAGACCCAAACTCAGTGACAGAGTATAAATATAGCCCGTACAAAGTAAGAACGTGAGTAGACTAACAGATATTACTGTAGCATAACTGTTTTCTGAGGGGTATGACATGTGAAAGTCAGATTCTGACTTCATTTGGTTACATCATCCATGCATGCTTGGCCAACAATTTGTTAGGCATCCACAAGTTTGTGCGGAATGGACCTCCTGAACGAGGCAAACATCCTGACATTCTGAAACATCTGTATAGTTGAGAAGAATGATGCCTTCTGAGAGCATATACTACAGCAGGTTTGCATTGCTTTCTGTCATGGTAGCACACTGGTGTTGCTGGACTTTCCCCATATAGTTGCTGTAAAGCACACTTTTATTTGTCTGACAGTGGCCGTATGACATATTAGTGAGAATTTGCCCATAGGGGACACACCACAGTGGACTGCAGTGATGGGTGTAGAGACATACAGCAGAGTCTGTCATGGCACACAGGGACATAACCCAGTATTAATACTATCTTGGTGATAGCCACACATGTAGTGTGCACAGACTGTGGAGTATGACATGTGAGGGAGCACTGGATAGTGCAGCCATAATGTGCATGTAGGATATGTACATAGTAGATGTCCATGTATCTGGTCCTGTAATGTGTTCCCCTCTTGTTGTCTTTCAGGAAATATGTACCAGAGGAGGCATCCACCATTCACAACTGCATTAAATGACACTATACTGGATGGTATCAGATGCCGCTATCACATCTTTCTTTCCAGTGTTTGGCACAATCATGAACAGCAGGCAGCATTGTGGGCAGACCTTGGGTGGGCTGTTAATCAGATTGGCCAACAGGACAGGACCTATGAGCATGTCCTACACCAGGCCACAGATATGCTGAATGCTCCATGGCAAAGGGCAGAGCTGCTGCCAGAGATTGTGCTGCCACCAGTGGAGTGCCTGCAATGGAACAACCACTCTCAACCACAGAGGAATTCCTGGTAAACCTAGGATCAACCAACAGCTCCCTGGCATCTATCATGCCATACATCCTGGAGGTGGATGCCACAGCATCCACTGAAGAGGAGCATCCAGGTAAGCTGACTGTGTTCACCAGTGTATTACTGTATCAGTCATTGTGGCAGGCTATACATACCAGTACATGGGTGTCAGGTCTATCTACATGAGTGGGGGGTTGAGTGTTGTGCACAGTTGTGCACACATGCTCAGAATGTCAGCAATATAGCCATTATCACAGCATGTACTGTACATGTGGATATATGCAGTTATTACCTTGTAGCACTGCAACATGTGGTGGTGCTGACAATACCTGTACCTCATCTCTTCATAGGTCTGTCAGGAGTTGCCCAAGCCTGGGATACTGTGCCTGATAAGTATGATACTGTTGTTTTATGGATCTTTATATACCCTGTGAAAGTAAAGGGCTGCCATATTGCCCTATGTACAAATATTGTGCTTAGCCAGAGTAGAATATTTGTATATTCCATTCTGGAACAGTTAACTACAGTTCATAGAGTGGGTAATCACAGATGTGTAGTTGAAGGAACATTGACATGTTTGCACTTGTAGTTATCAGCAACTATGCAGCCTGGTGTATATGAGGAAATTGCTCTGGGATGCCTGTGCAAATGCAAATGGGTACATACCTGAGGCAGTGACACTAGTAGTGGGATATTATTCTCAGGATATGTGCACTGGGCATTATATGTATTGCTATCACATATAGTAACATATTGCATACCATACAGGTATATTGTACTGGCAACTTTAACTGGATGTAGCTGAAGTGCATGTTCTAAAGGCCTTGACTTGTATGTGTATGTTTTGAGGTTGTCTGTTGTGCATGGCAGCGGAGCTGAGATGTGTGACTGGTAATGCAGTTGTGGATCCTTATTTGTATAAGTCTGTGTGGAGTACCAAACATAAACGTGCAGGTAGTAATGTACTGCTTTTGCCTTGGTTTTCACAGGCGACCAGGGAGGTTGGAGTCTGCCCCCCTCACAACCTGATGTCAGTGTCTCATTGGACTCCGATGATGATGATGGCCATAGTGGGGCACAGGTGGAGTTGTCAGGGGTTGAATATGTCCCAGAGATTGACATTCCTCTTCTGCCCCCATTGTCTCCGCACACAGTCAGTATGCCCACACATACCCAGTCCCCACAAGCCACAGATTTTGGACATGTAGAGGGTGGAGACATTGAACAGGGAAGTGTGGAAACTATGGCTCCAGTGAGTGTAGACACTGGCCATAGCCAGAGAGCTAGCGAGCACCCCTGTCAATTCGTCTGTGTGGCACCTCGCTAGCCAGAGAGCTAGCGAGGTGCCACAGACGGATTGACAGGGGTGCTCATAGGAAGCCTGCTGTCTGTCCACCACCTGTTGCTAGTATCACATCACGAGACACTCACTCTATGTTTCGGGCTGTCATGGAGGCACAGACATGTTCTGAACACAATGCCAGAAGTATGCTTAGGGTTATGGATGCAGTACAGTCTGACATCCATGACTTCCTCCACCGCACTGGGAACGCCCTGGATCAGTTCACTGATGCAGTGGACTGAGACAGTGTCTGTCCTGGGCCACACATTGTACTGGTACATCTGGTTGGAGTTGGGCATTGGACACATGCACATAAGTCAGCAACACCATCTGCTGAGAGTCCATGTGGCCATGCACAGTCATGATCCTGTAGGGCAGTACCTCCAGCAATACAGAGGGAGTTGTGCTGTCTACACCATGACATGGCAGGCCATTGGCATGTGGTCCTGGGATGTCACATGGGGGGGACAGGCCCAGCAGACAGCAGTCACCGTCAGGTACTAGTACCACATCTGACCTTGGGCATGGTGGTGCCAGTGCTACTCCTGGCATAGCCAGTACTTATGTTTATGGCAGAGATGGTGAACTGTCCAGTCAACCATGTACAATCTGCAGATGTCCAACATACACATGTGTAGGGCTAGCACTGGGCTTGACTGTGTACATGCACACACTCAATCACCACTGTCACATACAGGTCACCTACAGACATACATGGCTTCTCTCCATGGCCCATCTAACCTTCACCCCTTCCTGACTCACTCATATAATGTTAGCTGTTTGGCAAAGCCTAGGCCTCCAGCACCACCACACCACACCCTGTGCATGTGATGTAACCTGTGCCACATCCATGTTACCCATGCCATCAATGCAGGGAATTGCAACTATGTGTATAATGCACAAGGTGACTTTATTACTTCACATGTACTTGTGTAGTGCTGTATTGTTTTGTCAAGCCATGTGTTGTGGCCCACAACAGGTACTAAATGTAGGCATGTGGCATGACTATGCATCAGATTTGTGTATCTTATGTTGCATGATGTTGTACTGACAGGGGTGTCACAGAATGACAGGTGTGTCAAGGATCTGTGCATTTTTCTGTTGCAGGCTTCTGAGGACATAAACCATGGACAGATGGCATCAACACAGCAGCACAGAATGGCATAGCAGCACAGCAGATATATGACAACAGCAAGGTTCAGCAGTGTACATGCATGGCTCCCTAGGTAAGTATGTGTAGAACACTTTATCAAGGACAATGATGGCAGTCATCGTATGCATGCATTCATATTTGGAGTTAAGGTCTGCTACCCATGCTACTTGTCACCTGGGTTTTCTGACCCAACAAATCAACAAGGTGTGGTGATGGAGTTGACACTTGTACAAATATCCTGTGTCCGGGTCAGACAGGTGGCGGACATCAGTAATGCATTTCTAGTAGGGGGCAATTTAGGGCCAGCAGCTAGTCACAGGGCTGTAAAATGCATAATCATTGCACAGTGATAGCCCATAAGGCATGTCTGTAGTGTTGCAAGGGGATGTATTAACACATGCATGCATAGAAGTTGGATGATGTGTGATTAGAACACCTATTTATCTAGTAGTACACACTAGGGCTTGCAGCATTTATCGCATGTACCCCGGAGTTTATCTGATATTAGACTCTCAGTCAGCACTCTTAAGGTGAATGTCATCAGCAGGCCTTGTAAAGGAGGTCAATAGAGAAAGCCAGCAGGTAGTCGCAGGGCCCTAAAATGCATAACCAATTACAGCGATAGGCATGTCTGTAGTGCTGCAAGGGGATATATTTACACACACACACACACACACACACACACACACACACACACACACACACACACACACACACACACACACACACACACTCACAAGTTGGATGATGTGAGATTAGAACATCAACCTATCTAATAGTACATACTACAGCTTGTAGTACTTATTGCATGTACCATGGAGTTCACCTGATATTAGACTAAATGCCAGCACTCTTAAAGTGGATGACATCAACAGGCCTTGTAAAGGTGGGCAATGTAGAGTCCAGCCGGTAGTCACAAGGCCTTAAAATGCATAACTACTGCACAGACATAGGCCAGATGTGCATGACTCTAGTGCTGCAAGGGGCTATATTTACACACACAAGTTTGATGATGTAAGATTAGAGCTCCTACCTATCTACTATTACACACAATAGCTTGCACTACTTATAGCTCACAGTAGTTATTGCACATGCCACAGGTTACATCTGCTGTATATGTGGAGGCAGGCACAGTACTTGTAGAGTATGCAAAGTGGCCTTGTGTTAGCATGCATGGCCTGCATAGTGATACTGCATTATACTGTTATTGTATCTAGTGCCCTAGGAGTGAGATACCTGGTAATATCCCTGCTATGTGTGTATAGTTACCAGTATGGCCATATGTGGCTGGTTGCAGTTTCATAGGCAGACGTGGCTAGGGACAATATGCTCTGTCCAAGGCATGCATTGCAACCAGTGTACATTACACCGCCTGCTCACCTGTGTCTGTCTACAGGGTGACATTCTGCAGGAACAAGGGTCTGTGGGTGAGTAGATTATGTATTGTTGTGGACTTCCCCCCCCTGGATTCACTATGTACTGCATGGTGTGCAGGATCTGTGCAGGAGCTCTAACAGGCAATATGTCTGCCGTGCGATCCAGGAACAGCCTGCAGGGGAGTGCACGACAGCTCTTGCACTACTTCTGCATGGACAAAGCCCTTGTATGCTGGAGAAATCCATGCAAATGAGGTGATTTTGCGATCCAGGAAGCTTGCGTCCATCCGTGCAGGACTAGTGCAATCAGCAGAAATGTACTTAATTAGTAACCGAGTACGTTTGCAAAATCCAAAACGGAGCAGTGACAACTCCAAATAAAGGCTGCATATCATTGAGGAAGCATGCCAATGGCCAAGTATAGGGCCATTGGCATTGCAAACAAATAAAAAAAATAAAAAAATAAACTTTTGTATTTCTCATCACCGATCTCGGCTGTTTAAGCGTAGGGCAGCGGCGCACAGATGGGATTGGGGAAACAATAAAATAAACCTAAAATAAGCATTCTAACTATAATCAGTATTCAGCCATGCAAGTTAATGGCAGGCAGAAGGCAATCCAGCCAGTGAGCAGTGGTTGCTAAGGGGGGAGGCTCAGTGCGAGGCATGTAACTATGCATTAGCAGGCAATCCCTATGCAAATGAGGGGAAGGATAGTGAATCCCAGTTTTCCCCAGCATGTGTGTCAAGTCCCAACCGTGTAAGAGTAGGAATAGCCTGGTGCAAGCCTAGGAGTTAGGTGACATCATGGGGAGGGTGTTAGGCATACTGTACGTGGATTGGAGCTTTGTGGCTTGGGTCTGCGCCTAGCTTAGCAGAGTTTAGCTAGGGGGTATGTCTAAACCTGCATAGCACTCTTTACAAAGCCTAAGTGGGTGTGCATGCCACGCACCAGGATTTACAGGAAGGAAAAAGAGGTGAAACCTGGAAATAGTAGCAGTGTGCATATTTGAGCACTCTGTTTGCGCGGCACGCACATGGGCTTAAACAGGAAGGCAATGGGAAGGGAAAACAGCAGTAGGAAGGTAATCAAGGAGAACTAGCTTAGCTGGCAGGTGAAATGTATCAGAATCAGCCAATTACACAGGCAGCAGACCAGCCCAGAACACTATTATAAACTAAGCAAACACCTTCCCCTATGGTTTTTCCCACACTCTACACCACCAGTGTAAATAAGCGGGGAACTTATAACATTCACAACAGCAAAATGATAGGGGCTGAAATAGCTATCATACAATGTGTGGAAGAGGCTGAGGGTGGTGAGGATGTGAATGCTGCTGACTGGCCCACAGTGAGGAGATGGAGAAGAGTGTACAGACCCAGAATAACCAACGAGGGGCTACATGAGCTGGAGACAGTGGAGCACTATAGGGTGGACAGGGACCTCTTACAGCAAATTGTTGAGCTATGCTGGCCACACCTGATACACAGAACTAACAGAGGGGAACCCATCCCAGTGGATACCAAGGTATGTGTAGGCCTAAGAATACTAGCTACAGGTACCTTCCAAAGGCCAACTGGGGATATGATGGGGATTTCACAGGCATCAGCATCCAGGGTACTCCATCAGTTCCTGGATGCCATGTCAGCACATGTTGGTGAGCATGTATATTTCTCCAACACCCGTGAGGCATTGGCCAGCAATATGCGTCTCTTCTACCAAATAGTGGATTACACTGAGGTAGTGGGTGCAATAGACTGCATGCACATATGCATCAAAGCACCACCCAGTGAGCGGAGTAGGGTCTACATCAACTGCAAGGGCTTCCCCTTCATCAACTGCCAGGTTGTGTGCAATGCCCAGGGTATAATAATGAATGTGTGTGCTGGCTGCCCTGGAAGCTATCACGATTCCCACATTTGGCATCTGACACAGCTGTACCAGAGATTTGCCAGTGGGGACATCCCACATGGTCATCTAGTGGTGGATGCTGGATACGCACTGCAGCCATGGCTGATGACATCCATCAGAAATGCACACACACCCGAACAAGAACTCCATAATGAGGCACACGCACAAACAAGAATCATAATAGAGCATGAATTTGGGATGCTCAAGTCACAGTCCTAGTGCCTGGACACATCTGGTGGAGCCTTGCAGTACTCACCAGCTACATGTACCCAAATTATCCTAGTATGTGCCATGCTACACAATATGATCCTGCAAAAACAGCTGCAGCAGGAACAGCATGGGGCAAGGCCACACAGCCCCCTACCAATGCCAAGGCCTGCACAGGCACAGAGTGACTTGGAGGAGAAACAACCTAAGCCTACCCCAGTCGGCAGAAGGAGGCATGCCCAGTATGCTCTGGCCTTGGAAAAGAGGCAACACATAGCACATACACTGATACAGGAGGGACCCAGGGAATAACATCTCTGTCAAACTCTCACATACAGTAAAAGGGATGCCAAACATTATACTACATGTGCCTAACCATGTGTAGGGGGTGTACTATGTGCATTTGACATAGGAAGCCCTGCAGCACCACCCTCAATACTGGAACACCCACAAGGTAAGTGACTCACACATGCCAGTCAGAGGGGGATCACATACCCAACACCAATCACAGAAAGCAAGACAGGTGTAGACAAACACAAACAAAGGCTGTGCTATGGCTTCTGAATGAGGCCTATGGATAACCTCTCCCCAGGCCTACACAGACAGACTACAGCAGGTCAGGCAGTGGGATGTCAGTTCTGAAGGCTACGAAGTCAGTAACTAATATGTAGGTAAGTAAAAGCTAAGATATGTAGTACACTGGTATGCCACTAGCCAGCATGATAGTTAAAACTGAAGACTGAAATGGAGTACCTGACATACCAGTACAGTCCTAGCAAATGTGTACAAGTGCCAGGTGTGCGCCCCTCATCCTACATAGAAATATAGTAACAATCAGGTGTGCCCCCCCAATCCTGTGTAGAAACGTAGAAATAGTCAGGTGTGCCCCCCATCCTATGCCAAAATGCAGTAACAGTCCATGTCAAATGATCGACGGAGACCCTGCAGAGACAGCATGCTACCTGTATTTGTACAACACAAGGTCAGCAATGCAGTACAAACTACATGGACACAATCCACACATGCAACACAGATGGTCATACTGGGCATGCCCACACACTTACAGTAATGAAGACAATGTCAGTCAACAACATACTGAAATGTCATACTGGGCATGCCCACACACTTAAACACATGAAGGCCATGTCTGCAAACACCAGTGAACCAGACATATCTGGCAGCCGCAGATGTTAGTGCAGACACTCCTCAGTATGCACCACACATGCTTTGTACACACAGTGGATAGGATTATGAAAGGACAACACACTATAATAAGCCAAAGATAGACATACATAGATGTGTGGAAGAGGGTGACTATGACAAGTAGCCATACATTGCTCTCCCACCCAGCACACAGCCAAAGGCCCACAACCATATGAGGGTGTGACGTCACACACTGCAGATACTAGCCACCGGTATCTGTCAGCATTACAGAGTATGTGGTGCACATGCCAGCTGTGCATTATGACTGTTGAAGGAAGTAGTCATCTAGCAGCTGTATACATGGACCTGTGGAATATGACCCAGGTTGTGCCCACATGTGGCATGTCAACCCCGAGATGAATGGATTATGGCCCATGCACACACACTGCCCTCCCCAAAGCCCCACTATGACAAGCCTGCTGAGGTCATCTACTGTGAAATAGACCTTAGGTGACTCATATCTCAGTAATCTCTGTTGTGTGTCCCATAACTGTGCACTGTGATAAATTAGTTAGGTAGGAGTTCTAACCCCAGCCTTAACAAGTGTGTATGCGTGTGTGTCTGTCTGAGTAGAGAGCAATGTTTTTTAGGGTGGTCACACTCCCTACAATTGCAATGCTCTACTTTGGTAAGGCTGCTGATGTCATCCACCTAGAAATACATCCCTGGAAAGGTCATATTCCAGTAATCTCTGTGGTGTGTCCCATAACTGCGTACTGCTGTAGTGTGTTAAAGTAGTTAGGGCGGAGTTCAATTCCCAGACATAGCACCTGCGTGTGTGTGTGTGTGTGTGTGTGTGTGTGTGTGTGTGTGTGTGTGTGTGTGTGTGTGTTTGTGTAGAGAGCAATGCTTTTTAGGGTAGTCACACTCCCTACAATTTAAATGCACTACTTAGGCAAAGCTGATGATGTCATCCATCAAGAAATACACCTCTGGGAAGGATGTATTCCAGTAATCCTCATGGCATGTCCCATAACTATGCACTGCTGTAGTGTGGTAAAGAAGTGAGAGGAGTTCAATTCCTGACATGGCAAGTGTGTGTTTGCATGTGTCTGTCTGTCTGTGTAGAGAGCAATGCTTTTTAGGGTAGTCACACCCCACACAATTGAAATGCACTACGTTGGCAAAGATGCTGATGTCATCCACCAAGAATTACACCTCTGGGAAAAATGCAGCCTAGTAATCTCCGTAGCATGTCCTGTAACTGCACACTGCTGTAGTGTGATAAATTAGGTAGGTAGCTGTTCTACTCCCAGACATGGCAAGTGTGTGTCTGTCTGACCCTGTCTGTGTAGAGTACAATGCTTTTTAGGGTGGCCACACTCACTACAATTGAAATACTCTACTTTGGTAAGGCTGCTGTCATCCACCTAGAAATACATCCCTAGAATGGATGTATCCTGGTAATCTCTGTGGCACATATCATAACTGCGTACTGCTGTAGTGTTCAAATGCTCATCTTTGGCAAGGCTGCTGATGTCATCCACCTAGAAATACACCTCTGGGAAACTGTAGCCCAGTAATCTCTGTAGTGTGTCCTGTAACTGCATACTGCTGCAGTATGATAGTGACCCCCTGTTACGGGTTCTATACCCATGCGTGTATGTTTTGTGTGTGTTCCACTAAGTGTGTGGAGCGCAATGCGTTTTTGCCTAGTCACACTCAGTACATATCCAATGGCCTATGGTGGCAGTCCTGCTGATGTCATCCAATGTGGAATACACCTATGGGGAAAGAGTACTCCAGTAATTTCCGTGGCATGTCATAACTGCATAGTGCTGTACTGTATTAAACTAGGTAGGTAGGGGTTCAACTCCCAGACATGGTCTGTCTGTGTGTGTGTGTGTAACTTGTACCCTCTGTAGAGGTGGGTGTGAGCCCAATGGGGTCTGGGTTTTGCAAATGTCTTTTATGGTGGCCCTATATCACAATGCTCACTGTACAGGGATACCATATGTGAAATAGCCAAGAAGCTGGGGTGCAATCCCATATCCATACACATAACATCATGGCCAGGCAATCACAGGTAGCAGCCCCAGTATTACCCAGAGCATACTATTATCCCATGTCACATAGACACACACACACACACACACACACACACACACACACACACACACACACACACACACATGCTGAGGCAACAGCCAATATGTGTGTTGTACCCTGCATATTGGTGACTGATAGTAACTATGGAGTGATTGTAGTGGCCAACAGAGGGCATGGCACCCTGTCCCTCTGTCCAGTAGGCACAAACATGCAGACAGTGCACATTCTCCATGTTCCCCACTGGACACCTGCAACACCTATGATGCCATCACATGTGACCCACAAAGGACATACCATGCCTGACAACATGGCCTGTATGGACAAATGCCACAGATGCCAGGGAATGCTGATAGCGTGGTATCAATGTAGGTGCAGGGTTGACCTGCTCTCCATTACCAGTTCCTGCCACAGGTGGTCACAAGTGGCACATCTGATGATAATATGTGTACACAACATGGGCCCGACACCCCAGGTACAATTCCACATGTCACTGTACATACATGTGGAAGGTGTGCACATCCCAAGCACCATCCATCATGGACTAGGGAACACATACATGGCAGGTGATGCAAAGCATTGGCCACATGCAATAGTCACCCAGGTGACTGGATGGTGGATACAATACACACCTGTGCGGGCAAATGTAGAAACCACAGATCTGAGCCACAATTCAAACCATTGTCATATGGCCTGTTGCCAAGGTATACCCATTACCTAGCCTTGTATAGTCATCTGCCAGCGTCAACCACCACATACCCATACAGAAATGCACCCATGCATGTCAGTACTGGCACCCTGTGTGTGTGTTGTATTATGCATAAGATCACATCCAAACTCACTACAACCCCCAGTGGCATACTGATGCAAGCTATCTGATGTCAGAGACCTCCCCATACCCTTTGCCCATACAACCTCCATATGACCCATGTGATGCATATGATACCTGCACAGTGATGTGTTGTGGCAATCCCACTACTGATGGGTTGTAATTCTGGCCCTGCTAATGTGTGTGTGTCCCTGTGAGAGTGTGGCTGTGTTGACGGTGGCACCTGTTCATGTGGACAGGCCCATGTATGTCATCTACCATGTAGCTACCATATCCCTGTTGCAGATGTCACTCACCATCACATATATGTTCTGAAGGCTCCATAACAGGTAACCCATGTGGTGCATCCAATAACTGCACAGCCATATGATTGCACTACATAATCATCAGGGGTTTGATCCCCTGTGCTGGTAGGTGTGTGACACAAACATGCTTAGGTTTTACTCTCCCACCCCTCCCTGACTTGTCTTAGCCTCTGTCTGTCTCTCCTACTCCCTCTCTGGTGGATGCGGAGACTTACACCTGCTTTGCTTAAGCAACAGCACATGTATTTTAAGTGATACTCATGATCAGCTGATGATCTCTGCACTAATTGCAGCCCTCCCTAGATGATTGCATGTGGAAAAACTGTGGTAACATTCCTATAGCCAATTGCATGGAAACACACCTCAGTATCTAGGAACATCATGTTAGTGTTGGCCCTTTTCTTTCACTGTGAGCAGGAACTAGATCTGTTGTTTGGCAAACAGCATCTCAGATGGATTGGGGATTTACTTCTAACAACATACACTGTGGAAACAGGCCAACACATAGGAGGGGGATGTGCCTTACCTGATTACAGACTGTAAATGCTGCTATACTGCATTTGGAGTAATGTTGGTTTAACAGTGTGTGTGTGTGTGTGTGTGTGTGTGTGTGTGTGTGTGTGTGTGTGTGTGTGTGTGTGTGTGTGTGTGTGTGTGTGTGTGTGTGTGTGTGTGTGTATGGCTGTCCTACATGTCTCATTACCTGCCATGTCGAACATGGACTAAGATTACTGGAAGAGATAGTCTTTGAAGACAACACTTTAAGACACAATGAATGCATAGTAATTATGCAGTTTATTGATCTGGTCTTAAAATACAACTTTATTTATTTTAAGGGAGAATATTTTCACCAGATAAAGGGAGTAGCAATGGGGGCGCTTGTGCCCCTACTTATGCTAATCTGGTACTGGCCAAGTGGGAAGAGAAATTTGTTTTACAATCTGAATATTGTAAGTGTTGGACTCAATACAAGAGATTCTTGGACAACATTTGTATTCTTTGGGTTGCACCTACTGATCAAGCTTCATTATTTATTAACTTTTTAAATTAAAGTACTGATTTTTTTTAGAATTTACTTTTAAGTTGAGTGAAGACACTCTACAATTCCTGGACATTGAAATTTATAAAAAAGATAATACATTCCATTCAAAGGTTTATAGGAAAAAGACATATTCTAATTCCTACTTACACTATAAGAGTGCTCATCCCATGCATTACAAAAGAAATATTGTTAAGGGCCAGTACATTAGGTCATGTAGAATGACTTCGAATGAGGATGACTTCATTAGGGAAATTAATATTCTTAAGAGTATGTTTAGAAACAGGAGCTATCCTGACTGGTTAATAGAAAAGACTGAGGCTGAAGTACTGGAAGGTAGGAAGGGGAAAAATAAGCCAATTCTTGGAACAGAAGTTGTTGAGAATGAGGTAAATACAAGAAAGTTAGAGGAAAATTTTGGTAATGCTTTGGTACTTGACTATAATGCCAGTTCGAAAATAGTGAGAGAGGTGGTAGAAAATGAATGGAATAAATTCATGGCCTTCACTGATTTGGACAATGTTTCAAAAGGTAATTTAAAGGTAGTTTATAAAAATTCTAATAACCTAAAAAAGTTATTGGAAAGTAATCTGAGTATGTGGTATCCAAATGGTAGAACAAAGAAAGGAACATTCAAATGTGGTCATTGTTCACAATGTACATATGTTATAAATAAAGAAGTTTTCATGGAAAGTAGAAACATAAAGTTAGAAGGAAGGGATTACAATAACTGTGATTCTAAGGGCCTGGTATACCTTGCATTGTGTCAGGTATGCCAGGCTTTTTATGTTGGGAAAACAGAACAAAAAATAAAAAGGAGAATTTATGAGCATATTATGGGTGACATACAAGTAAAAAAGGAAACAAATGCACTTTATAAACATATGAAGGAATGTCCAGTAGCACAATTAGTATTTTATGTTATTGAGAAAGTGAACATTGATGCAAGGGGTGGGCTTTGGGAGGAAAGAATAGAATATAGAGAGTTGTATTGGCAATTAACCCTGAAGGCGAATAAAGTTCCAGGTCTCAATGAAAATATTTCCATAGCCCCCCTTTTGAAAATGAGATCTCCAAAGTTGTAGCAGATAGTTACAGTAGGTTTTCACATTTTTTTAAATATGGTTTTAAATGTTTCTTAAATTGTTTTTATATATAAAAAAGTGTTCAAATGGTTCAACATATATATTTTAGGAAATCAATGTTATTGTTATTATGTAAATATTCATTTTAACATATACATTACAATACAAATCATTTTTAACATATATATTATATTAAAACTTGTAATGTTAGGTATGTCTTTGGACAAGCTGAGCTTTCTCATTAATTTCTTGGCCACTAAATGGTGCTAGATGAATTGTTTTAATTCTCCAACAGTATTTCATGTGTCATGGTTCTCATTTAATCCTTTTTAAATTAGATGTATACCTATATTAGAATTATTGAAACAAGTAATTACATGCCCTTAAGCTTTAATTTTAATCTTTTAAATTATTCCAAACAGTTAGTGATGTGTATTTATTAATTTATGTATTTATATGTTGATTGACTATGTATATTTTATGCAGACACTTTGTAATAGTGATTGGTTAATTAGGACAGAGCTCTCAGTATAAAAGGTTCTTGTATTGTATCAGCCCACATCTGAGGAAGTAAGATAAATGAAAATGTATTGTGTGACGTTAATGTAGGTTGTGCTTTGTGTTCATTAAATTCCAAATTGGTTTTCTAGCACCGTTCTGTGCTTTATTGTCTTACCTTCTTGGTCATTGCTTTATTTTATTAAGTTTTTGGTCTGGTGACCTGGTGATCTTTGTTTTTTGTACTCTGGATAAGTGAAAGCCATGATGTCACCATAGTGCCATAACCCTTGTGGAATATGACTGCAGATCATCCTCCTGCTGACACATGTACACTTACAACACAAATGGATAACATTATAGAGATCACAATCACCCAGTGTTACTAACAGCTGACATGCATCATAGCTGGATGACTACACTACCTGATATGTATGCATTACACATTACTCCTGACAACATGTTACACTGCAGTAAATTGCTGCACTGTATTACAGTCACCGTGTGCATCAGAACCATATTAGCCTGTCTCTGCATCGATCTTATGCATGACAGGGATGTGGCACAGGCATCATCATATGCACAGGGTGTGTTGCTGGTTTTCCAGAGGATGAGGATGGTCCATACATATAACACCATGTGTGTGGGTGAGGGGTTTAACTATTTGGACAGGGCGTGGTGATGTGGTGCTTGTCGGTATGGGGTTGCCCTACATGTGTTTGTATAGTGTGTGGGTATGCATGCACAAAACTCTGCCATGTGGCTGCCCATGCATGTGTTTTTGGACAGTTGAAGACCATACCTGGCAGGGTGTGCAGTTCACCACCTCCAGCCATGGACACGTTGACTGTGCCTGCCAGGGATTCCATGGGCATGTGCACGTACAGGCCTTGAGGTGCTGCTCTCCCCTGATGATGACAGATGTCTGCTGGAACCATGTCCTACCTGGGACTGGCCAGGGCCACGTGCATGAGGCCTGCTTTGATGTGGTGTGGACAGCACCCCAGTGATGTGCTGGGGCTGCTACTTCCAGTACAAGAGGGCTTGCCATCCTAGCATGTCCACGTCGACCACCAGATGTTGTTGTTTCTGGCCTATGTCCACGCGGCCATCACCCCACTCCCACCAAGTTTTCAAGCCCAGACATTCCACAGTCGAGGAGGCCCACCATCAAACCCCACCATCTAGCCATGATCTCGTTCTGTTCATGGAGGCAGCAGCAAGTTCATGGATGTTGTCACTTACAGATGAGTAGGCAGCCCTCTGCAGCCTCAAACCCTGTCTGTTGTACATTTCTCTACATACCTGTGCTGCCATGACACCCTGAAACATGTGCCTGGCGGTACCAGTTGTGGCACCTCTGCCAGGGGCAGGATGGCCAGCAGCCCTACCAGGAGCACCCTGACACATCCACCTATGTGGTGGCCTGCCGGACATCTGGCTATACCTGCTGTGGACAGACACAGCTGGCATAGTCATCACACTACCCTGTGCACTGCCACCAACTGCTAACTGTCCCTCAACTATGGCCACTGGTGATGGGGTCTGTATAGGCACTGCAACTGTGTGCAGGGGTGAGGTGGCTAAGAGGGCAATGCCATATGTTGGAGCTGTGTCGACCCCTGACAAACCCACCTGTGACTCAATCATGGTCTCATCATCATCAATGTCTGAGTGCACTCCAACATCAGGTTGCCTGAAGGAGGGACCCTGACCCACCTCGCCACCTGTGGGGGAAAAAAGAAATGCACCTTTAAGACGTGTCCAGCATCACATAACAATACATACACACACACACACACACACACACACACACACACACACACACACACACACACACACACACACACACACACACACACACACACACACACACGCGCGCACGCGTGCACACTTCACCTTACTGTTTCCCTATCTATGATGCTACAGACAGTCCCACATGTATTCTCTTTAGTTGCCTATCATGCATCACACCTGGTGACATACATTCATTAATGCCACTCATTAACATCTTATTCCTCTAAATGCTTACAAAAGTGACCACAACACAAGACATGTTACTCCATTCACTCCATGACCTGAGTGTAGTAGTGTTTACATAGCCTCACTGCTGTCATTCAGTGTTCAGCCTGTGTATGTTGGGACTTTGTGAGCTTGGCCCCTATATGTGAGGGGCTGATATGTTCCCTCCATAATGTCACACACTGTAGTGTCATGTGGAAGGATTGCTCAGTACATGCCTGACATGCTGCTGAATCAACCTATCATGTGACAACTGTGATATATGTATACACTCCCTGCTGTTGTCTCGTAATTCTCCAATGCAGCTGTAGTACTGCATAAATGGGTTGTACTTCACCTCCCTGCTGTATGCAATATTGAGTGTATACCAGGTATCTACTTTCCTTCCCAGTGCATGTTCCATGCTACAGACCTTATTCAACTATCAGTTGTCCTGTCATTACATAGCAGACAAGTATTCCTGTTGTGTCTTGTGTCAGTCCATGTCCATGTATTGCATTATCACAAAATGAAGTACTGCTATATCATAAACTCCACAGTCACACATGTGCATACATGGACACCCACACAACCACACACGCATGCATACACACATCCTACATGCAGCATATAACCTCCTCTATGCCACATTGAACCTACAGATGACATGAACACTCACCCACACAGAGACACACACACACACACACACAGACACACATACAGGTGAGGTTGCACAATGATGGTATACACAGTCCTCCCATTACCCAACTGTCAACATGTCAGCAGTGCAGCTATAGTCAATCCATGCTAGAACAGTATACATGTGTGTGAGGTATGGCCTGTGTTAGTATGTGATACCCCTTCCACTGGGGAACACTGAACCCATTTACATAGTTTTGCGTGCACCTGTTATGCACCCTGCCATGTACTGTGCACCACAACTCACAGATGTATATCCCATTGCTGAATGTGAAGTACTGTGTCAGTTATGTCAGCTGTAATACTCAAAGACCCTATGTTTTCCAGAAGAACATACCTGGGATGTTTTGTGGTCAGATGTCAGTTGTGAATGCTTGATGTGTGGTTTACAGCTCTCAACATTAGCAGACCATGTATGAACAATCCAGTAGTATTACACTGGCAACTGTCAGATCATACCATGGCTATGGGGTGTCTACACACTCTTATGGATGTGATGCACCATTCCTTGATCTGCCATGGGACAACATCACTACATATATTAACAGTACATGAGCCTGATATGTGTCATATGTCCTGTACATCCACATGCAGTGTCTACTAAAGGTGTTAGGTGTGTGGATGCTAACTGCATTGAATACAGTCATGTGTGTGCCTATGTGTGCACATGAGTATCATGACATCATGTTGCACCCATTACATGTTCACCAACTCTGCATGATTGCAAGGTCTACTCATATGCACACCCCTTGGTACTCACACACTGCCATCACTATTTATGTGGGTGTAAAGTTATATCTGCCACAGTTACTGACCCAGTCCGTGTGCAGATACAGACATTTTTACCATCCTTATGTCTCCCTGCTGCAGTGCACTGGTATGTCATGCTGACATCGCCTCCCCACCTTCAGGTATTTTGCAGAAGCTTGACAAGTATGAGCCATACATGTGTGTCAGTTTGCAGTGTCCCATACACTGAACAGCACATGTTCCAGCCAAGTCCCAGCTAATAATGTGGACCACACTAATACATTATGCCATAGTGTACATCTGTAATAGTTGCCACTGTAACACTGGTATATAAACTGTTGGTGCACTGTACAGGGGTGATGTTTCACATGTGTCCCTAATGTAGTATGTGTGTGCCACCATTATGTTAATCCCTGTGGACAATTTCCACAATGACAGGACATTACTTATCTCACAAGCACCTGACATAACTTTCCAACACCCCACCATGGTCACCACTGTGATGCAGTGCATGTAATAGCAACAATACGTGAACATGTACAGCATGCATTAAAGGTGGGTGTGTTAGATGTGTGCATGGCATATACCATAGCCAGTAAATGCCCGGAGTATTGGCAAGCATCAACGTAAACCATACTCACCAGGTACAGGCTGCTGCCATGGTGGTATAATGGAGAGACATGCATAAGAGTGTGAGAGATACAATGTTAGTGGTCACAGCTGTGGCATTGCTACAGGGTGGGTGCAGCATTACAGTACATCAACAGTACAAGTCCACAATACTAGCACTTATGCACATCTGTTTATTACTACTATGCATCAACAAACAATAGTTATGACATGTCAGATATGCATGCTCTACAAGGCAGAGGTACAGATAGCTATGAAGAGGATGAAGAATGGAAAGGCTGTTGGTCCAGATGACATACCTGTGGAAGCTTGAAGATGTTTGGGGGAAATGGCAGTGACATGATTAACCAGATTGCTGGATGGAATCTTGGAATGTGAGAGAATGCCTGAGGAGTGGAGGAAAGGTGTTTTGGTACAGGATTATACAACTAAGGGTGATGTGCAGAGCTGTAGTAACTACAGAGGGGTAATACTGAACATTCACAGCATATAATTATTGGAAAGAGTAGTGGAAACTGGTTTAAGAAGGGAGGTGATTATTACTGATCAGCAGTATGGTTTCATTCCCAGAAAGAGCACTACAGATGCAATGTTTGCTCTGAGACTGCTGATGTAGAAGTACAGGGAAGGTCAGAAGGGGTTGCATTGTGTCTTGCTGGAGTTAGAGAAAGCATATGACAGGGTGTCTAGAGAGGAGTTGCGGTATTGTGTGACAAAGTCGGGAGTGGCAGAGAAGTATGTAAGAGTGGTACAGCATATGTACAAGGGTAGTGTGACAGCAGTGAGATCTGCAGTAGGAGTGACAGATGCATTTAAGGTGGAGGTGTGATTACATCAAGGATCAGCTCTGATCCCTTTCTTATTTGCAGTGGCGTTGGACAGGTTGACAGCCAAGATCAGACAGAATTCCCCCTGGACTATGATGTTTGTAAATGACATTGTGATATGTAGTGAGAGTAGGGAACAGGTTGAGGAGACCCTGGAGAGGTGGAGATATGCTCTAGAGAGGAGACGAATGAATGTCAGCTGGACTATGACAGTATATAGGTGTGTGAATGAGAGTGGGGATACAGGAATGGTGAGGATGTGGGGAGTAGAGTTGGCAAAAGTGAATGAGTTCATATACTTCAGATCAAAAGTTCAGAGTAATGGTGAGTGTGGTAGAGAGGTGAAGAAGAGATTACAGGCAGGTGGAGTGGATGGAGACGAGTGTCAGGAGTGGTTTGTGACAGACAAGTACCAATAAGAGTGAAAGGGAAGGGCTACAAGAGGGTAGTGGGACCAGCTAAGTTATATGGGTTGGGGACAGTGGCAATGACAAACAGGCAGGAGTCAGAGCTGGATGTGGCAGATTTACAGATGTTAAGACTTGCACTGGGTGTGACAAGGGTAGACAAGATTAGGAATAAGTACAGTAGACAGTCAGCCCAGGATGGACAGTTTGGAGACAATGCCAGAGAGGTGGAATTGCATTGGTTTGGAAATGAGCTGAGGAGGGATGCTGGGTATATTGGGAATAGGATGGTAAGGATGAAGCTGCCAGGTAAGAGGAGAAGATAAAGGCCTAAGGTAAGGTTTATGGATGTGGGAGAGAGGACATACAGGTGGCTGGTGTGACAGCAAGATGCAGAGGACAAGAAGAAATGGAACAGGTGATCCACTGTGGCAACCCCTAACTGGGAAGAGCCAAAAGAAGATGAAGATGCTCCATCTATACAGATGCAGATGCATATGCAAATGTGGTCTACTGATGTTCCCTGTGGTCTTACCTGCGCACTCCTCAGTCAGTGCATGTAACACCCACCTCCATAATGCTGTATGACCCTTGTTGTACACTGGTATGGGCAGGTGCCCCAAGGCTGCTGAGAAGCTGTTCCACGCATGTCAGGGGGGATGGGTTGTATGACCCACCCCCCCATTGCGAGGTGTTCCCCTTGTACTGCAGCAACATGCCTGCGGGCATTGCGAAGCAGGTCAGAGCAATGATGCTGGACCTGCTCATAACTTTGGTTATGGTGTCCAACATTGTTGACCCTGTGGATGAGGTCATTCCACAGGGTGGTCCGTTCCTGCTGCTCATGTGCATGCTTGCCAAACAGTAACACATAGTGATTGCTGAGGTAGCTGAGGATGATCTCCAGTTCCTCTGTGGAATATGATGGAAGCTGCCCTACAGACATCTTGCCTGAAAGACATAAAGATGGAAACAGGTCTCAGCAAATCATACAGGAAGGTTACCACAGTTCTTAATACACATTATTGCCCCCCCATCTGCAACAACAAACTATTCACACAGCTCAGTAGGTATGGCACACCTTAACTAACAGTGGGATATATATGTATTTTATTGTAACACACTTTGTGCTATGTGTCTGTGGCCATGTTATCTGTGTGGACACTATCATTGCTGGTGTGTTACAGACTATTCACCTGCATGGCACTTGCAAGGCCACTATGGTTCCATATATGCATGTGGTATGCTTGCTATGTGATTGCTGCACATCTGACATTCTGTGTTATTGGGAATATCTATGCATGCTTTTGGACATGTTCAGGGATTATGTAGTATATTACTACCCACATATGTTATATAACAGTGAAACGGTAGCATGTTTAGGGGATATATGGCAGCAGAGCCACCTTTCCAACCTCATCTGGCCATGTTACCAGGCCACATCACGTGTGACCCACCCTAAGGCCTCCTCAACTACTGGTTGGCACTACCTTCAGGTGGAACCTCCTCAGGGGGTGGTGTGTCCCCCGGGGGCATACACAGACATAATCCTGTAACCCGTGGTCAGGTCCAGGGTTTAGTGCATAGGGAGCTACACACAAACCAGGGGGATATGCTACAGCACCTTGAGGCCTTCAGTACACACTCACAGGGCCCACATGCTACCCCTGCTCAGCCTCCAGCCAAGGCACATTCAAGTTCATGCAACTGCTGTTGTGACTGGCAATGGGTGGGCACCTTGGTCCCATTGTTTCCATATGGGGGCTCATGTTCCTTCCACATTGCAGGCAACACTCATCATCCAGGGTGTTTACCCACCACATGTGTCATATACCACCCCTGTAGGCTCTGTTCTCTATCTACCAACCCAATCCACTTCCACAAATATACCTGCTATCCTTACCCAAATTCACATTCCCACCTTCACAGACAAGTACAATGTGGTCCCAAAAAGGGGTTTACAAGTGACATACCTGTCCATGTTGCACACAGTTACTGCTGTATATTTGTGTGCATTGATGTGTGTGATATCCCCTACCACACAGCATGCAGCACTGTGATGCAACCATACAGGGCGTGTATATATATGTACATATGTGTTTGTATATATGTAGACACAGACATGTATATATCTCTATATATGTGTAGATATATCTTATGTTGTATATCTGCGTTTATATATACATGTAGGAGTCTATATCTGTAGACATACATGTATGTCTATATCAATATCAGGTCCACAATCTCTGACTCTCTTTTCTGCACATTTGCCATATATGGACACAGCCTAACATTATGGGGGAATATACACAGACAGATTTCAGGTACACCTATTACACACCTATGGCATTTCAGCATGCTACACTACACATTAACCTGGGTATCCTGCAAGTGGTGGGCTCTGGAGCACACGTATCCCTCATTATGCCATTACCTCCACCACTAGATTTTGCCCACACTAATAGACATGTTTTCCATTACACAACACACACTATGATGGCTTACACTGTCAGTCAGTGCTGCTCTGCACAGTCAATGGGTATGGCCTACCACCCACAGGAACGGACTCTAGTGTCCATAGCATTTGTTCAGCTGAACATCATTACAACAAAACCTGCTGGCACATATAAATCATTCAACATCATCTATCCCATTATTATGGCCCAAGTACTACAGTCAATTACATGCATATATACTTTATATACCTGTTGTGTGAGTGATGTCTGTTCAACACTTTCTTTTTATACCTGGCCTTAGCCTACAGCTATTTTTCTTTATTGATTGAGATTGTGTGTGTGTGTGTCTCTCTCTCTCTCTCTCTCTCTCTCTCTCTTTCTTTCTCTCTCCAGTAGCTGGAATGAGCTGCTTTGAGTAGATTGCAGCATGACTTTTGTAGGTGGAACACATGATCAGATGATGGCCTCTGCATTAATGTGTCCTCCACTTGCCACCTGCATACAGCATGCTGTGTAGTATTTTCAATTACCACTGTCATATCAACCCACTACTAGAAATCCCTACATCATTTGGGCATGGTCCCTTTACCTTTCCTGTATGGTGGACATCCTTCCTGCATGTGGGTAGCAGTGTTACAGACAGCAGGTAGCAATACCTCTCAGAAGTGGACTTGCAGTCTCAGGGCTGCTACATATTTGTATAAGGTTTCAGAACTACAGACAGAGTGTGTGTAGTGCTGGTATATGCATTGTATAGCACCAGTTTTGCAGGGTTTGTGTGTACATACTAGTTTAACATGGACTGCAGTCTGTCTGCATAGCTCTCAACTGTGGGCCTATGTTTTGTCTGTCCACCACACAGGTCTTGTGTCAGATACATCACTGGCAGTGTGTGTGTGTTGAGTGTTATCAGTAGGTGGCTACATCCATGTTTTCTTCCCCAGCTCCAGCCATTCTGCCTACAGTAGGGAGCTGCAACCAGTTATGGGGATTATTTGCACCTGTGGGTTTTAAATATGCCCAATTTCCCACACTTCCCCGTGATTGGACAGTTTGGAAAAGGCTATGCTATGGGCACACCTGCTTACCTAATGTTGGCATTGCTTAAAGGGGCATATCACTGGGAAAATTGAGTTAGCCGGCCTACACATTGCTTACACCACGTAGGCTGACCTGTGCCATGTTTAGTGTTGCTTACTATCTAATTAGCATTATATTTTCCTTTTGACATTGATTTCTTATTTGTTACAGGTTATATCTGTGTCTGGTATCTGTGGTTCATGTGTACATACACTGTATGGGGTCCTGGGGACTTCAACACTTTATTACACTAACACCTCACATCTGGCCTTACTGCAGTACTCCAGTTCACATATTTATGTTATGTAACTAAAACGGTTGGTGTAAACACAGTCACACATGAAGTCTATTGTTATTACCAGGGAAACATTCGTCCCATGTGGGACAACCTACAAATTGGGTGATTTTCTTTGCAGCAACACCATGTCTATAAAGGTTAGCATGGCTGTGTCCCTATGTTCATTGACAACAGCGTGTGGAAGGTCGACGATACTTGGGTCAGGAAAACATACAAGGTGAGTCCCATGGGGAGAGGGAGTGGAGGGTGGGCAAGGTGTGGTGGTGTGGTAGCTACGGGCCGGTAGCCAGAGGAGGGATGGTGGCTGCATGTCTGCAGCAAGGGGGGGTAGATGGAACTGTGGGTAATTACATTATGGGTCGAGGAGAGGCTAGGTTGGATGGGCCTGTACTGGTCGGTCCGCCTAGTGGGTGGGGGAGAGGAGAATGAAATATATGCAAATAACATATAAATGACAATTAGTTAAATCATTCTTTACCAACATGGTAGTGTATTGCAAGACAAACGTGTTTGGCTGTGGGGGAGTTGCCAGTTACTACAATATGTATATTGTTTGGGGCCTCCCAACCCCATTAATGGGGCATTTGGGCATATGTGTTTCTGTTAATCTACCATTGCTATCTAAGGATGTATGCCCATATATACCTATATATATATATATATATATATATATATATATATATATATATATATATATATATATATATATATATATATGTATTTGCTTACATATTTCTAACTATGTCTGTATATAGCTACGGAGATATATATCTGCGTACATATATGTAACCAACTGTGTATATGTGGACATATAGGTGTTGTCATATATATTGTCAGCATTTGCATATATATATGTTCATATATATCTATATCTATGTACATATTTCAGACTATATATATATATATATATATATATATATATATATATATATATATATATATATGTGTGGATTCACTTTATAACATTGAAATATCAAAATACTGAAACTCAAAATACTGAAACCAAAATACTGAAAGCTCAAAATACTGAATACTCAAAATACTGAAACTCAAAATACTGAAAACACATATATGTAAACTCAGCTTAAACAACATAAATCATAACAATTTCTACATATATGCAGGGGGCACTGCTTCACCCTGCTAATTAAATATATCAACTCCAAGATTGCACATAGTGTAGTTAAGTGCAATCTTGGAGTAGATATATAATTAGCAGGGTGGGGGTGCAGGGGCTTACCCCCCTGCATATATTTGGTAGAAATTGTTATGATTTATGTTGTTTAAGCTGAGTTTAAGTGAATCCATATATATATATATATATATATATATATATATATATATATATATCTAGATATGTAGTATCTGTTTAGATATGGATATCATTACACACACACATACATCTAGATGTTGGTATACATTCTCTGTACTTTTGCATGACTGGGCTGGATGTTATGTTACTGACAACATCAAATTTATATATATCTGGCATGGCTTAGTAGTAAATCACTTTGTCTATGGTGTACATGGTCTTGGGTTCGAGCGTTGCACAGGTTGTTTATTTTATCGCTGGGCAGAACATGGGCCATTGGATACAGACTAATTAAGGCACTTTAAAGCAGTGCATCTTCATTAGACAATTAAGTTATCAGGAGGGGAACTTGTAGTGCAGTCTGCATACCGGGGTCTTGCATTTCCTGTATACCTGAATTAAACATTCTTATTAGGTTCTGTGTGCATACCGAGCAACCTTGTGTGCCACGTATGCTATTCGATACCTACAAATAAAACCGTTAGTGTAAACAAAGTCACATGGGAAGTCTATTGTTATTACCAGGGAAACATTTGGCCCATGTGAGATAACTCAAAAATTGGGGGATCTACGTTTCGCTAAAATCAGGTCTGCAACGGTACGCATGGCTGTGTTCATATGTGCATGGACAACAGCGTGTGGCAGACCTAGGTTACTTAAGTCGAGACAACGTATAGGATGAGTCCCAAGGGGAGGAGGTGTGGGGGTGGGTAAAGTGTGGTGGTGTGGTAGCTACAGGCCAGTAACCAGAGAAGGGATGGTGGCTGCATGTGTGCAGCGGGGGTAGAACTGTGGGTAATGTATGGGTCAAGGATGGGCTGGGTTGGATGGGCCTGTACAGGTCAGCCCACCTAGTGCTTGGGGAGAGAGGGGAATGAAATATAGAACGAGTAAAACATACAAGAAAAATAATTTAAATTCGTATTCATATATGGAGATATATATGTACATATATATATATATATATATATATATATATATATATATATATATATATATATATATATACACACATCTAAAATTAACCGCACTCAAAAAATGAACGAAGAGAAGAAATTTTAACTAAGAAATTAACTTTGTGACAATAACAGCATTGAAAGAATACTAAATCACACCAACAACTCTTGTTGTACTTTAGCTCTTTCGTCTTATTTATTATCAAGACTTCTTCAGAAAGACATGTTTCATAACTGTTAGCAACCATTTTCACCTCCTTTAAATACATTAGTTCTAGCAGGCCATTTAAGTTAACAACAGTTCCTTTCCAATAGTAAAGTGTGAACAGGCAGGGTGCTGTGTGCATTTTCATTAACATTACAATCACAGTTACATAAGGTAAATTGGTCAGACAGTAATAGCCTTGTGGTGCCGTGTGCATACTAATAGGGATCATGTGCAAAAATGGATCGTGTGCAAAAGCAAGAAAAAAAATAAATAAATTGGGGGAACCAGGAAGGATGAGAGTCATGCTGTGATAATTCTAATATTAACGCCCAGATTGGTTCTTCCCTGACGGGACAACCCAGAAATTACGTATAGTTACTTTGCGTAACTTATGAGTCCATGTCTGCAAAGGTAAGTAAAGAAGGGCACGGACAAAGGTGGAGGAGTCAGGTAGAGAGTCCTGCTATGCTTGGGTATCAGTGTGTGTGTAGAGAAATGTGTGGGTATGCCATCCAAGGGGGGAGTGGGAGGAATGCGGTGTGGACTTGAGGGGGTTTGAGGGCTGCCCAGGACATGGACTGTGGAGCTGGGGTTTGAAGGGTAGGAGAATATGTATAATAGAAAGTCCCAGAAGACTGGGTCAGTGTGGATGGTACCACCCGTAGCCTGGTTCGGATGCTACCACCCCTTGAATGGCTGCGTGAAAAGTGAGACCAGGGGGGTTGTTGGTGGGGTCGGCGGGGGCTAGCCTGGTGACTGGGAGCATGTGTGTAGGGGATGGGGGGAGGCAAAAGTTAGAGAGAGGAAGCACATTATATTGACTTGCACAGTTGTAAATCCATAAACACATTAAATCCACTTGCACAATTATTCAAGCCCTATCACATTTCAGTCTCTATACCTTCTAAGCGCACATTTGATGTCCAGGCTTATGTTGAGTAAGGGAGAGAGGGAACACATTAAATCTGCTTGCACAATTGTAAAACTTTCAACCCCTATCACATTTCAATCTCTATACCATTTAAGTGCACATTTAATGTTCAGTTTTTCGTTGAGACCTGGATAGACATCAGCTCTCAGTTCTATCTGCCATTTTAATTCCCAGACTTGCAGGAATGTGTCCATGTCCCCTACAAACTTTGTTATTTTTTCCAGCGCTGTGAATTTGAATCCTGTGAAGTTAGGGCAAATAGCACTGTGTTTAGCCAAGGCATTCAAACTGTCCTGTTTGCATATTGCCGCAGTGTGTTCTTTAATATGGTTACTCGGCTTTCTGTTCATTTTGCCAATATAGAAATTCCTGCAACGTTCACAGAAAGCACAGTAGACTATATTTTTTGTGTTGCAGTCATAGTGGTCATGTAGACGGACAGTTCTATTGCAGTGTGGGAAGGTGACGTTGTTATCTTTTCGTATGCGTACACAGGTGACACACTTGCCACAGTCATACATTCCAGGTTCTGTTGATACTTCGTTCTGTGGGGATGGGCTTTTATTCCTCTCGAACGCACCACCAAAAGAAGAGGTTAATTTGAAACAGAACTTCGGGGATGTCCCAAGTAACTTTGTCAGACGTTTTTCTCCTTCCAAGATGCCCCAGTTGTTAGTGAGGACCCTTCTGATTCCGAACATATCCGTGGACATTGGAAGGGGGAAATTTGACACCCAGTCATTTTGTTCGGTCCGTTTTGAGCACTTGCTGTGAATCCCTTTTCCAGGATTGGTGGGTACCTGGAGTGTCTGTGCTGTATGATCTCTTCAAACAGGTTGTCCACTAAATACTCTGGGTAGTTCCTTTCTAAGAACAAGTTTCTGAGGTAAAAACCTTCCTTGATGAAAACCACGCCCCTAAAAATGAGTCAGGATAACCGGATGAATTGTCCTTTTACAATATTCTTTTTCATGAAATGGGGATGCTGGCTGCTGAACTCTAGATAATTATTCCGGAAAGTGGGCTTGCGGTAGATGTTGGAGTTAAACTGTCCACTTTCCGGGTCTATAGTGAGGTGGATATCCAGGAATTAAGTGGTGGTTCTGATATGTCCTACTGTGAGGGTCAAGATGTCCAGACTCTGGAAAAGGGTTTCCAGAAAATTATTCAGAGAAAGTCTGTCCCCCTTCCAGACAGAAAAGATGTCATCAGTATAGCACCTGTACATTATGGTGTTGTTGAACCCAGGCAGCTATTCAACCTTATCCATTTCCCAGGCACTGAGAGCTAAGTTCTTATATGCCGGGGCCATTTTGGACCCCATGGCTACCCCTTTCTGTTGGTGGTAAATCTTCCTGTTGAATTGAAAGAAGTTATTTCTTAATACTGCTTATGTTAGCCTGCATACAGTATTAATCTTAGTCCCGCTTAGGTTGGAGTGCCTGTTCAGGTACTGTCTGGTGAGGGTTAGTCCTTTGGCGTGGGGGATGTTTGTGTAGAGTGCTTATACATCTAGGATGACCAATAAATATTCCCTCCATCCAGCCTTAGTTTGGAGATGTCATTTAGAAAAGCCCAGGAGTCCTTGGTGTAGTATTTTCTGTTCTGTACAATGGGGTTGAGGATGTGGTCCACGTATTGCAAAATCTTTTCTGTTTTTGTCCTTTGGTTCAATACCAAGTGGCGGAAAGGTGGATTTTTCAGGGTGTTTGTGAACCTTGGGGATTCCAAAAAATTTTCCAAGGCTGGGTGTCATGACCTGCATGAAGTCTTTTTCATCTTGAGAGATCTCATCCCTGAGGTACAGTTCCAATAGTAGGTTGTCAATTTGTTTAAAGTTTTGTTGTACCTGATTGATGTTGACCTTTTTGTAGAACTGGTTATCCGTGAGGGATGCTTCAAGTGTTTGGATATATCTCTCCTGCTCCATCACTACTATCCCGGATCCCTTGTCTGCCTTCATGATTCGTAGGGATTTGTCCTGACTCAGTTCCTTCCAAGCCTATCTTTCTTCTCTGTTCAGGTTGTGCCACTTTGCTGAGGGCTTATCAGAAAGGAGTTTCCTGATATCCCTTTTGCAGGTACTCGCAAAGAGGCTTAGTGTGTTGGAGAGTGCAGGAGTGTACAGGCTCTTCACAGTAAAAGGGGTCTGTTGATATCCTCCGAGCTTTCCTTATCTTCTTCCTCTTCATGTTGCTGTATATCTAATTTTAGTTGTAACTTTCTCAGGTAGCACTTGAGGTCCAGGATAACATATGCCATGTTGACACTCTGTGCCGGGATGAAAGAAAAGCTTTTCTTCAGTACCTCATGATGGCTTTTCAAGAAAACTCATGTGGTGAGGTTAAAGATGTCACCTACGCCCACTGGAGACCTGAAGTCAGTGCTATCAGGTGCTGGTATCAGTAAATGGGGAGATTGATCAGGGTGGTCCATCCCAGTAATACTACTACTGTATCCCGTTCCCTCTCCTTCTTCCCCTGCAATTACTGTTCCCCCTCCTTCCCTCTTGTTGGTGTTATGGTTCCAGTTTCGTTCATTACCCCCAGGTCTGAACCTGGTATAAGTCCTGGTTCTGGTTCTGTGTCCTGCTAAAGATAAAAAATCATTGTTATTGCCACTTCTGTTGTTGTTGGAAGACTGGTCATTCATTGGTGGGGTCTGATAAACCCCTCCTTGATTGATCGCACTGTTCGGTCTCCTGCAGTTTGTGTTGTTGTCCTCATTATTGTTGTGGTGGTCACGTTCATTGGTGTCTGGATCTCCCTCTGTCGGCTGATTCTGGAGAGGCATTTTTGGTCTTGGCTGTCCCCTAGGAGGAGTATGTACCCTCATCTGGGAACTACTTCCTGCTAGTGGGCTGGATGTGATGAGGAGTCTATCCACCTCGGGTGTGTTGGGTCCATTTGTGAGTTCTTGTAATTCTGTCATAGGCCTTAGGTCGGTTGTGGACAATGGGTTGGTTGTGTGATATCTGTCTGGCCTTCTCCGTGTGTCTAAGGAGTGTGTGGGCCTGATCAGGTATGCTTTTCCTTCCTCATATTGTTTAATGTCTCTAAGCAATTTGCCATTCTTGCATTCAGTCAGTGTCGCCACATGCCTAGTAATTTTGTGCGGTACATTGTCCCACATTTCTGCGAAGTCAATAAATGTGGGATGCTGCAGGATGCGTATTTGCAGATCATCTATTTCAGAATTGTAGGTGGCCATACTCTCAGTATTGCTTTGGATGAGGGCTTTCATAGCTGCTAGCCCAGAGTCATTATATATTTTGACCAGTTCATTGTGAAGTTAAGAGTTTGGAGTGGTCCTGTTAGGAAATTTGTTACATCTGAGACCCTGTGAGACTATATCCAGCTCTAAACACCTTTCCAGATAGAAGTTGTCATGCTCCAGGTTTTTGTAGGTTTTAATCAGTCTCTCGAATCTGGTAATCTGAGACCTGGCACCCTGTGAGACCCCCCCTGCTTTGACTGTACTCCATTTGTACTGTTGTATTCTGGACCGGGCAACAGAAGGGATTAATTTCTGTCTGCATGAGTATCAGGTCTAGAGCCTGTGTGGTCCTTATTTCTGTCCCAGTTCTGTTGTTAATTGTGGCCCTGGGTCCAGAGTGGTCCGGGGGTTCAGTGTGGTCCCTGGTGATCCTTTCATTTGTAGGTGTTAAAGGTCTGCTGTTTAGGTCCTCGAAGAGATCCTGTGCCAAACTAATTCCTTCTGATAATTTTGTAAGAACTGTTGTTGGATCAATTGGTGTCCTGTTCCTGGTTGCTTCTGTCTTCAGTTGGCTACTAGAGCCTGAGTTGGGTGCGATGTTTCCTGCCATTCTGTCACACAGAGTAAAGACTTACAACTAAAATTAACAGCACTCAAAAAATGAACGAAGAGAAGACATTTTAACTAAGAAATGAACTTTGTGACATTAACAGCATTCAAAGACAGGGGACATGGACACATTCCTGCAAGTCTAGGAATTAAAATGGCAGATAGAACTGAGAGCTGATGTCTATCCAGGTCTCAATGAAGCACTGAACATTAAATGTGCACTTAAATGGTATAGAGATTGAAATGTGATAGAGGTTGAAAGTTTAACAATTGTGCAAGAAGATTTAATGTGTTCCCTCTCTCCCTTGCTCAACATAAGCCTGGACATCAATTGTGCGCTTAGAAAATATAGAGATTGAAATGTGATAGGGCCTGAATAATTGTGCAAGTGGATTTAATGTGTTTATGGATTTACAACTGTGCAAGTGAATATAATGTGTTTCCTCTCTCTCTGCCTTTTGCCTCCCCCCCTACCCCATACACACACACTCCCAGTCACCAGGCTAGCCCCCACGACCCCACCAACAAGCCCCCAGTCTCACTTTTCATGCAGCCATTCAAGGGGTGGTACCATCCGAAACAGCCCATGGGCGGTACCATCCACACTGACCCAGTCTTCTGGGACATTCTATTATACATATTCTCCTACCCATCAAACCCCAGCTCCACACTCCGTGCCCTGGGCGGCCCCCAAAGAGCCCCCTCCTCAAGTCCACACCACATTCCTCCCACTCCCCCCTCAGATGGCATACCCACACATTTCTCTACACACACACTGATACCCAAGCATAGCAGGACTCTCTACCTAACTCCTCCACCTTCGTCCATGCCCTTCTTTACTTACCTTTGGAGACATGGACTCATAAGTTACGCAAAGTAACTATACGTAATTTCTGGGTTGTCCTGTCAGGGAAGAACCAATCTGGGTATTAATATTAGAATTATCACAGCATGACTCTCATCCTTCCTTGTTCCCCCAGTTTATTTATTTTTTTTCTTGCTTTTGCACACAATCCATTTTTGCACATGATCCCTATTAGTATGCACACGGCACCACAAGGCTATTACTGTCTGACCAATTTACCTTATGTAACTGCGATTGTAATGTTAATGAAAATGCACACAGACCCCTGCCTGTTCACACTTTACTATTGGAAAGGAACTGTTGTTAATTTAAATGGCCTGCTAGAACTAATGTATTTAAAGGAAGTGAAAATGGTTGCTCACAGTTATGAAACATGTCTTTCTGAAGAAGTCTTGATAATAAATATGATGAAAGCGCTAAAGTACTACAAGAGTTGTTGGTGTGATTTACTATTCTTTGAATGCTGTTATTGTCATGAAGTTCATTTCTTAGTATATATATATATATATATATATATA